>NC_065527.1:41844800-41860162 GCF_006386435.1 Epinephelus moara | reverse complement strand
TACAATGTGATTTCCTGATTTTTTTTTTTCATTTTGTCTCTCATAGTTGAAGTGTACCTCTGATGAAAATTACAGACCTCTCTCATCTTTCTAAGTAGGAGAACTTGCAAAATCAGTGGCTGACTAAATACTTTTTTGCCCCACTGTATATATATATATATATGTTCTATCATTATTAGAAAACGATGATAGAATTAAAAGAGAAAAAACATTCATGCTTAAACAGAATAAGAACGACATTTAACGGGCCAAACACAGTCAAACTTAGTAGTTTCTCCTTCCCCAAACCATGGTTTTATAGTGGACTAACCCTGATGTCATGTGTATCACTAATGCAGTGGTTATACCACTTGAGGAAGAGTCTTAATTTATCTGTTCCTGCTCAGAGTCAGCAAAAGACTCCCCAGGCTGTGTTGAAATTTTACACGTTAGGAGTGCAAATGAAAAAGCCTCTTTGATTATCACTGCAAATAACTGAAGAATATGTAATGCAAGTGATGACATATGTGTTCTATTACTAACTTAAATGCAATTACTGACTTTAGAAAATAGTTTCTCCAACACTGGTCACAGGTGAGGGTTTAGCAGGCAGGACACACAGATACCTCTTTATCACAGATTTCCTGCATGAAAAACTCCATTTCCTCTATCCTCTCAAAGGTAAAAAGGAAAGGAGCCCCGGATTTCGTCTTTATCCATATCACCGTCATAAAGCAGTGTGTTCGAAAGCAGGTCCCGCATTGTGATGGCCAGCACGGCATCTCTCTTGTTCATCCTCAAGATAATCGGTAGGCAAACTTTCCCAGTAAAGTGGTGTTGGTTCTCTTCCACCCACTCACAGGTCAGCCGAAACTCTCTCATCAAAGCTAGTTTCTTTTTGCAAAATGATAAGACAGTGCAGTATTGATATAATTAGTCAAGTACTCATAAACACCTTGAAACAGGAAAGGTAAATACAAAACATTCCCTGTGCATGTATTCTTGGTGTTGAGGGTGGACTCCATGACATCTGGCTCAGACAAGCTGACCTCCGTGACGTCTGGCTCTGGTAGGAACAGTTCACAGGTTATTTTTTGGCTTGCACCCCGTGTTTTTTTCACAACATGTAGAGAAGAGCATGGCTTGAAAAATGTTTCATCAGCTGCAAAGACGTCATTTTTTGCAACAATGCATTGGAAACACTGCTGAATCTGCTGAAATATCAGCTACCTCTTGTCTGTGTTTCCTGATAATGTGAACCAGCAAATTCCTTTTACTCACTTGAATGCCGCAGTGTCTGCAAGTCACCCTGACTTGCTGATGGACACATAATCTTTGTGTTGATGACTGTGCTCCTGGCAATGGAGGTAATTCTGCTGGAGATAGAGGTGAGAAAGCTGTAGAGGTGATAAAGCTGGGGAGGGAGGTGCTCCTGCTAAAGAAGGAACTGGAGGTGGTGCTGATGGAGATAGTGGCCGTGGTGCTGCTCAGGCTGTGTTTGGAGGCTGTTCAGCTGGCATGTTTTTACAAGTAGTTAAATGTTTAAGGAAAGCAGCCCCTCTGATCAATGTTGCTGTGCAATAGCAGCAGTGGAGATGAGGGGTCATTCTGCAGCTTTGACCACACTTGATGATGATGACAAAATATGAAATGTAGAAATAACACAATCATTTTCCTTGTATACAGTATTTATTTTTTTTATACAGTGCAGCAAAGCACCCTTGTGGAAGTTTTGGGATGAAGTGCCTTGCTAGAGAGAACAACATTAACATTGATCTGGGATTTTTTTAACCACAAGTTTACTGATCACTAGGTCCAGTGTGGTTTAGAGTTTTATTTGGTTCAAGCAGTAACACACCTGATTCTACTAATCTGAGACACACAGTATTTAACTGAATAAAGAAACACAAGGATTTACACACAAACCTTCCTGTTAAACTGCAATCCGAACATGATTTGCAGCACGATTTTGTATCTCATGTGTGTGGTTATATGTGCTTCAGGGTGATTAATAATCTGTACAACACCTAATAGGTGGTGTTTGGACCCAATTGTGGCGCACAGAAAACCAGGAACAATTCGTAATGATGTTTACTGTGACAGCTCAGCAGGTACAGAGCGGGGCAAAGCACTCAGAGGACGCACGCACAATGGCAAGTGTGGCTTCATGGTGAAAATCTCTGAACAAAACGAAACCACAGGTAAGCTGACTGGAACACTCACACTGGGTGTTTCTCAAAGTCAAGGAGAGGCTTAATTTCAAGGATGCTACGTCATCAAATCCCGCCTAAGGACTGTTCCAATGTCAAGGATCCTTCAAATTCTACTGAGAACAGAGTCCCTCCCTCAGAGAAATTCCAAGGATGCATGTGTGTATCCTCAGAAGGTATAAAGTACCCAAAATCCTTTGCGCACAATTTGCTGGAAATGAAAGGCGGGGCCTCTTCAATGAAACCTGTGCCAGCGGAGCTCGGCAGGAATTAGATATGTCTTTTATTTGGATTAATGTCTCCAGGAGTTTTTATCAGACAATAAAAAATTACTGACAGAAACCTCATAATTTATGCTTATTTATTCCACTGTGTCCACTGCCAAATAATCAGCTTTTTAAAATATAATTGTTTAAGATGAAACAATACATTTTTTAAATCATTCATTTACAGCAGTAATAGTGCACAAAGTACCACAAAAGTTTCATTTAGCCTACCTGTTTGTTTTTAAGTATGATCCAGAGATATATTCTCCCTAAAAGTCACGTGACTCTGAAAATACTGCTTACATTTGCTCAAATTGTACAACAACATTAGAGAGTCCCAAAATTATTACAGTAACCTGAAACCCCCTCAGTCTGCTGAGGGTTAGTGACACACATCTGAGGACACTTGTTAGCCTGTTTCAATGTGTGTTCACTGAATGCTAGGAAGGAGTATTGCCTTGACTTTGCAAAAACACAAACTGTAGCGTAGTCGTCGCATGGTAATGACAAGCAGCCACAGACAACCAGGAAGGAACGCAGGAGGGTTGCAGAAGGCCTCATGGTCAGGGACAGAAGGTTCTTGGGTTTATCAGGAATCAGATGAAGCAGGTAAGTCTGAGGCAGACAGGGTTGACAAAGGGAAATCAGTTTGAAACAAAGTGCTTGAGAGTCTCGCTTGAGAGGCCAAGAACAATGCGGCAATGAGCAGAGGTGGGGGACCCGAGTCACGTGACTTGACTCGAGTGGAGTTGCAAATTTGAGGACTTGAGACTTGCTTGACTGACAAGGATGAAAGACTCGACCTGACTTTGACTTGTCTCATGACTTGAGACTTGACTTTGACTTGAGACAGATATACTTGATCTTTTTTCATTTAATATTTGTATTTTTCTAGAAATTGAGAAGTTACATTTTGTTTTTAAAATATGATGACCAGTGCCATAACGGAAACACGTTAGACTGCCACAGTGGTTAATGACAGTTCCTGCCTGCTGTCCCAACATAAGTTCCCTATCCGTGAGTGTGCATGTCACTTGACATGTGCATCCGCACGCCATGAGAAAGTTTACCCTGTGACTTTTTTTGGCCTCCCGTTCATGCTTGGCTCACGTTTGGGGATTTTAACGTGTCATTATCTCATCTGCTCTCTCACAGAGAGTAACAAGTAACTAATACTACCCTGTAAAAATACTCTGTTTCAAGTCAAATTCCTGCATTTAAAATTTTACTCAAGTAAAAGTATGTAAGTATACTCAGGAAAAAGTATTACAAGTAAAAGTACTGTAAAAATGTCCCCTGTGTCGTCTATATGACATCATTAGATGATTCGGACTCATGCTTTAATGTAAAAGCAGGATTTTACTGTTGTAGCTGGTTGAGGCGGAGCTCATCATGGACTATTGACTAATGAATATTTTCATTATGGGTTAATCTGTTGATTATTTTCTCCATTTACTGTTTGATTGTTTGGTTGGTAAGTATAGTTCCAGCTGTACATGTGCTTGTACATATTTTGTCTGCAAAAATCTTAATTTGTTAAGTAACTAGTAACTAAAGCTGTTGGATAAATGTAGTGGAGTAGACGTAGAAAGTGGCATGAGTAGAAAACAACTCAGATTTTACTGGCACAACCTGAGTAAATGTGTTTAGTTACATTCCAGCAGTGGGTGCAGTTTATATTATCTTGTTGAGTTTGTAAGTATGACTTGACTTGTGACTTGCTTGACCTGATCAAGGACTTGGTTTGACCTTTTCACCACAGTGACTTGGGACTTGCTTAAGACTTGAAGGTTGTGACTTGAAACTTGCTTATGACTTGCACATGTGTGGCTCACTCCCACCTCTGGCAATGAGTGACTGAGAGGCTGGGGTATATGTACTGTAGAGTAATGAGGAACATGTGAACTGAGTTGGCTTGATGAGGTGGGCATGGTGGGTAGGCAGGAGCGGGGACAGTACAGACAGGTGATTGGTCGGCAGGTATGAGTGGCTGCGAGGCAGGATGAGTGGAGAAAGAAACCCTCTGGACCCCATCTGCTCCTCTTCACCTGCCCGCGCTGGAACCTCTCGGCCAGCTTCCCCAGCCCAGCTCCCCTGCTTCACTCCCCAACCTCAGACTTTGCCTTCCAGTACTCCTGCACTCTTTTTATCACCAATAAATCACCTGCTCCCAGTCTGTGTGTTTTGTCTGCTGTTGGGTTCTTTGTCACGCAACAGTTCATCCTCTGGGCACTATGATTATCCACACTAAATTTCATGACAGTTCATCTAACAGTAGTCAAGATATTTCTGAGTGGTGACCAGCAGAGCAACATCTCATCTATTAAATAAATAAAATATCAGAAAGTAAAACTTAGTAGAGTCTCTCAGACAAGTGAGTGTTTAGTTTGTTCTGGTTTATTCCAGTAATGATTTGCAATGGTCACTTGCATGAAACCAGACTTCCCCAGTTAGAAGCTGGTATGAGGAACTTTGAAGGCTGATCATTCCTGTGGTGTCATGGGTAGCTCTAAGCTCAGAGTTAGGTAACTAAAATGCATGGTATCCTGGAAACTGTCTTTCAAACCAGCATCATTTTTAGTTTTGACCTGATTAAGCTGGAGAAAGTTGAAGAGAAAAAGAAAGATAAATATTTTGGGGGAATACTATTGAATGCTTGTAAGAAACCCCAAACTAAGAAATGGCTTAAGCATACTTTGAGAACTGGAAAATGGATCATTTACATTTCATCCTTTTAGACCAGACATTGTGTAAATATTAGCAAAATTAACAAAAATATTTTTATGTACTTCCCTTTTCGTGCTTAAAGGGTCTTTGTGTTCATATGGTGTTGACTTGGTTTATTTGTATTATGTTCAAACTCTCTTTAAGAGTAAATTAAAGGAAAATTACCAGAAAGGGATGTTAGACATTCAAAAGTTGTAAAGTAAAGAGAAGAAACATTTTTATTTGGCTTGTTTAATTATTTTATTAATTTGCTTTCAACCTAATTCTTATAATAGTTTCCCTAAAAGGCAGAAAGCTTCCTTTCCGGCGGAAACTTTTCCGGTGGCTTTTTATCATCCTAAGCCACAAGACAGCGTTGGGATATAGAGGGGATGATTGCTGAAATGTCAATCTTTGTTGGAAGCCCTGCATGAGAATTCATTTCTTCTTCTCTGCCTTTTGTGCAGCCTTAGTGACCTTTCCAGCAACACAATCACACTTTTGGACGTCCTTAATAACACCAACAGCCACAGTCTGCCTCATGTCACGCACAGCAAAGCGGCCTGAGAGAAGGGAGATGGACAAGAAAAGACATAAACAGAGCACTCAGTGAGAGGCTCAAAAGATGACATTAACATAACTGATAAAATAAATGAAAAAAAAAAAGCTGAAAGAACATTTTTCCTGACAGAACCTGAATTAAAAATCAGTCATGATGAATAAAGGTTATTAAGATTCTGGATGGTGCGTCTCTAACAAAGGAGGCAAATTTCAAACTACTTTTACCATGGCCACGTTAACAAACACAAATTAAGGAATCATTAAAACACACACACATACAGTATGTATATATATATATACACATGTATTTTCCCCTTTGAAAGCTTTATGTAAACTAAACTAAGAGCTAAAAAGAAAGAGATGAAAGCAGTCAGTCAGTGTCAGTGCAGGAAGTGATCAATCCATATAGAGTGCTGCAGGAATGAGTCCTAAAACCGGGAATGCGACTGTAGTTTAGTTCATTTATAGCCTAACATTAGCTGTTTACTTCTGGCGATTGCGTTTACTCATGAAAATCATAAAAGTGGTCCTCATTTCATAAATGTTTGTTTGCCACAGAGCTTACTTTCTGTAGTAATCCAAAAATCCCATAGGCTTTTTGATGAGGAAACCGGGACAACGCTAACTTCTACATCGGTCTACAAAAAAACATTATCAATGGAGAACTACACTGTGTGAATTGGAAACAGAGGAATGTGACTACATTAAAGGGTTAGATGAACCTGCTGGCAGGAGATATTGTTATGTTGGGTGTGATCCATAAAAAAATTAAGAAAAGTGATTTTTTTTGCCCGATATGTACTAAACCGTCTTTACAAATGACCTTGTCTTCCAGACCTCCTAACACTACTAACGTTACATGGTGATGAAAGCATACGAGTCTTGTGGACTATAACCATTTTGTCAGCAGTTGGATCCATGACTGAAACAACTGCTGTCTTGTTTTTGGCTGGGTAAGTAAATGTGCTTAAGTATAACTGTATTCTATATTTCAGCTCTGTACATGGATGCACCACTGTCAGGCTAATGTACTAGGTACTGTTAGCTCACTTTAGCTTCTATTTTCTACTCAATAGGTCAACTGTTCCCAGAGGTCTGGTGAAATGGAAACTCAAAGAAGTTGTCACAGCACATTGTGATTCATCCAGCTTTAGGCTAGCTAGCCTTGTTCCTCCACACTGAAGGGTTTTGATCCTCATCTGCTGCCGTTTCTCTTTTTTTCACTTTCCCCCTTTTCATCCTCCTATTTTGGGGACTTAAAGTGGCCTTTGTTTTTCCCCCATTTGACCAACTGGAACAGCACAAGTGTTGGTAGTCCTTTGCCTTCAGTTTCCTACCCTCCATCTGTACAGCGCACCAATGTATGACATCATATGCAAGAAAGCTTCATCGGTTGAAGAGTAAAAGTCAGTTCAGGTGTCATATAATGTACATTCACCGAAAGCAGATGAAATGTGAGTTGCGGTCTCAACCCATAATCTAAACCACAAAATGAAGTGTAACCTACAAATGCAGCACATAAAGCAGGAAAAGCCTTTTACTCACCCAGTGGAGCATAATCAGAGAACTTCTCAACAACCATGGGCTTCTGTGGAAGCATTATGACAATGGCGGCGTCTCCAGATTTGACAAACTTGGGGTTATCCTCAAGCGTCTTGCCTGAACGACGGTCGATCTTCTCCTTGAGCTCGGTGAACTTGCAGGCAATGTGAGCGGTGTGGCAGTCCAGCACGGGGGCATAGCCAGCACAGATCTGACCGGGGTGGTTCAGGACGATGACCTGAAATAATAATGTTTAAGTAAATTTAGAAATGGTGGCCAGAGTTCTCCACCCAGCACTCACCTCAGGCCTGAGATGAACACTATTGCAGTTCCTGCTATTAGCCAGCAGAGGTCCACAGAAGTTCACCTCAGCTGGATCACTCATGGACTTTTTAGAGTCACTATAAAATTACATTTTGGACTGTTTGTGCCACATCAATAAATGTAATTCTTTTTGGAGATTAGTTTTGAAGCAAGACATTTACAATGACATTATTTACTTATTTTCAGTTTGTGAGCAAAAGGGACCTTCATTAGTTCTTGGTGTAAAAGTCACAGCTCTAAAATCTTGTTGATCTTTGGCATTTTTTGTTCAGGCTATTAGGTGAATTCAGTGCTACTGCAGGCAAGAATGACAAACAATGTGAGGCTTATTTTTAAGTCTTCCACAGTTTTTTGTCATTAGCTTAAACACATCTGTCCATTCAGAAATTACATTTTCAAAACAGTTCACACACAGGCCTATATTCAAAGTTGGTGGCCAAAATGACACATTTTGTTTGTAATGCTCTAACGCTAACAAAACATATATTATTTTCTTTCAATTCTTTTTATTTTAATCATTACACAGTGGACAGCACAATACAAAATCCCTCTATTGATATAAACCAATTCAACTTTAATTTGTGCTGATTATCTGTGCCATGTGTTGACACTTGACATAGTTATAGTATGTGTCAAACAAGGCAAGCAAGCGTGTCACAGCATAAATTGTATTCTTTTCTCCAAAGATTGTTTAACTTAAGTCAACAAAGCCTGCTGCAACTTACACTTTTTTGAGATACCCTGTAAAATTTAAAAAAATAAAATAAAAATTCTTCATTCACTTTAATCTTCCACAGTAAGCACCTAGACCAGACAAAGCCAGACATTGATTATGGAACAGCTTTTGTACTGTGTTCTTTTGGGCTTGACTGCAACAGCCATAGACTAGGTTTTGACCTTGACTTGTTTACATACTTTTCAACCTCAGAATTGCTGAATATTTGGCCCTTGTGTCATAGCCTCTTCTTCTCCTTGCATGCCTTTGACCTCTCTGATTCATGCTTGCAAATAACAACACATAGGTTGCATGTTTTAAAGATAGATAGATAAGGACGTATTGCTGGTTAAAGAGTTGTGCAAAGGAGTTTCACTCAGGTGCATTAAAGATACATAAATATGCAAGTACTTTTTATCAGCTGTAAAAAAAAATAAAAAAAAAGGATTTGTTTTGTTTAACACAGTTAATCCAATGGAGTCTGAGGTCTTTCTCATAGATCTGTGTTAAAGGAACAGTGTGTAAGATTTAGGGGGATTTAGAGGCATATAGTGGTGAGGATTGCAGATAGCAACAAGCTGAAATTTCTCTCGGTTAGAATTCCTTCAGTGTTCACTGTGTAGGACGTTTTTACTGGGAGCCAAATTATTCATAGAGGTCTCCTCCTCTCTAAAACAAATGGACCTGGTGATTAAAAGTGGTAAAAAAGAGGGAAACAAACTAAATAAAGCAGTTTAGCATTACAAATCAGTGTTTCTCCATCGCTGTTCAGCTCTTTGCAAACAGGCTGCTAGCCCAGCACCTGCTGTGTGCTCAGCTTTTTTCCCCCTGATAACTTAAGGTGTGTTCACCTTATTTCTAGATGTCCTTTTTACAGGAGTCAAATTACCCACAGAACAAAATGGGGCCAGTGATTAAACCAGTAAAATACACAAAATAAATCAGTTTCACGTTAAAAAAAACAATGTTTTTCTGATGCTGTCGTCATGGAGGGGCTGCTAACTACAGTTGCAGACACGAAAAACATGAATGAACTATCTAGAGCCAGTGTTTGGTTTGTTCGGTCTGAGCTATTGTAGAAACATGGTGGTGCAACATGGCGGACTCTGTGGACAAGGAGGACCCACTCCCTCTGTAGCTTCAAACAGCTCATTATTAAGTAACCAAAACAGAATGATTCCTATTTTCAGATGATCATACACTAAAGAAAATATACTTAGAATATTTCATTTTTGTCAATATATCTCCCTTAATCCTGCACACTGAAACTTTAACTGTTTCAAAACAGGGTGGGAAAAATGTGTGAAACCAATGAAAAGTGTTGATGCATTTACAAGACTTCTGTTGCACAAATCAGGTTATAATGATTGTAAAGTGGATCCCAGTTCCCAGTGTCTCAGCAATCAAGAAAAACTATTAAAATAACACAAACAAGAAAAGATTCCTGCATCTCTAGGCTTAGTACATATTTATCTTCGAAAGAAAAATTGTGAAGAGACTGTCACATTTCACAAAATCCTAAGCCCAGTCCCTTATATACATTTATTCCATTTTAAATTTTATGTCCCCTTCTTCCAATTGGTTAGACTCACCTGGGCAGTGAAAGTTTCACATCTCTTTGGTGGGTCGTTCTTGCTGTCACCGGCCACGTTTCCACGGCGGATCTCCTTGACGGATACATTCTTGACGTTGAAGCCCACGTTGTCACCAGGGCAAGCTTCAGAGAGAGACTCGTGGTGCATCTCCACAGACTTCACCTCAGTGGTCAGGTTGCACGGAGCAAAGGTGACGACCGTACCGGGCTTCAGGACACCAGTCTCAACACGGCCGACGGGGACAGTTCCAATACCTGAGAGAGTGGGAAGAAACAAGTTTCTAGTACACTTTTCAGGACGCTTTCAGTTTCAGTGCATCCCGGGAGAAGATTTGATGGAGTGTGACCTGCAATTGTAGGCTTGTGGGAGCTGTAGAGTAAAGGCTGCAGAAATGCATAAAGGAGTCCTTCACCCACAAAATGACCATTTGTCTATCAATTTGTCATGTTGTGTTACCTTGAATTCTTAAAGAAAACTTTTTTTTCTCATATGCCTCCAAAGAAAACAGCAAACATGTTGATTTATTGGGGACCACATTTAACAACAGCAACACTATATTTATATTATCTAAGCATGAACTAAAAGTGAAACTTAACTATGCTCTCCTCAAAGCCAGACTCTGATACTAAGATTTTTTTTTGCTTAAATGCATGTGTTTGGGAAGTACTAAGCATAGGACAGGATAAATGAGACCTGATTATACTGCACGAGTTGTGAGAGTTTGTAAATGGTTGTTTTGATATAGTTTTGCTGTTGTTAAACATGGTCCCAAATCAATCAATAAAGCAACTTTTTTTTCATGGAAGCACATGAGAGAACCAAAGTTTTCTTCACAAATTCAAGGTAATACGACATGGTCATTTTGTGGGTGGAGAATTCCTTTCAGATTACAGCCCTTACGGGTGAAGACATACAGGGAATAAGGAGGGAACAAAATATAACCCTGCTTACCACCAATCTTATAGACATCCTGCAGGGGCAGGCGCAAGGCCTTTTCAGTGGGGCGGGAGGGAGGCACGATGGCATCAAGAGCGTCAAACAGGGTCTTACCACTGATATTGCCATCCTTACGTTCAATCAACCAACCCTTGAACCAGGACATCTGAAGAGAAAGAAAATTGATCAGTCAGTAGTGTGCTGTACTTGACTCAGGGCATCTACAGACAGATTTAAGATGAGAAATCAGTCCATGTTCTAAATCATCAGTTTAAAACAAGTTAAAAATGTCCTCACCTTTTCACTGGCCTCCAGCATGTTGTCTCCGTTCCACCCAGAGATGGGTACAAAGGGAACAGCTTTGGGGTTGTAGCCGATCTTCTTGATGTAGGTGCTCACTTCCTTCTGGATCTCTTCAAAACGGGCCTTGCTGTAAGGGGGCTCAGTGGAGTCCATCTTGTTGACTCCAACAATGAGCTGCTTCACACCTAGTGTGAAGGCCAGCAGGGCGTGCTCACGGGTCTGGCCGTTCTTGGAGATACCAGCCTCAAACTCACCAACGCCAGCAGCCACAATCAGCACGGCGCAGTCAGCCTGAATAGTGAGGAATTTTTTGTCATTTGTTAATTTTTTTTACATCTGTATGTTTTGTAAAAAGGTGGTGTCTGAAATTCTGAAGACTGTTGATATTTAAACTGAACTCCTAAACAAGTACACCCCTCCCATCAGTGCTCCTTCAGAAGCTCTGGTAATATATCCAATTTTCTATTTTAGTATCGTGGCAGGGGTTCAGACTACTTTTTACGATGGTTGCACGTGTTTGCCTACCTATTTAATGTAGGTGCACCAACACATTATTTTAAGTGCACCAACAATTTTCAGCTAAGTTTCTGAGTTTTCTGACTGAGTTTTCTGTTTGTGTTCCTTGTTTCATGTCATTCATTTATTTATTTATTTAGATTTCTCTC
Organism: Epinephelus moara; assembly: GCF_006386435.1. NCBI lineage: Eukaryota > Metazoa > Chordata > Actinopteri > Perciformes > Serranidae > Epinephelus > Epinephelus moara. The sequence continues at coordinate 41,848,360 of NC_065527.1, read as the reverse complement.
CTCATGTGTCGTGTCTGGTTTTACTTCCTGTCTTTGTGTGTTTTTCTGCCTGCTTTCTATCACACCTATCTTCGTCAGTCATTACCCATTCCCAGAGTCTTCCCTTCACACCTGTTCTGTATTAGTCTTATTTGCTCCACCCTAGTGTTCCCTACCACATCCTTGTTGTAAATTAATCCCCATTTCTCTCCTTTTGCCTGTGTCCAATTAATCCAGCTGTCTCTTTCTTGTGATTATTTCTCTGTGTGTACATATATATGTATGTGTATATATATATATATATATATATACCTATGTGTTTCCCTTTGTTCCATGTCAGTTCGTCTGTGTTCCTTCCCCTGTTATGGTGTCGATCCCTGCTCCATTTCCTGCCTGGTCTACTGTGTTCTGTTTTGGATTTCTTCCCTGAGTTTATCCCTGTGTTCATCGTGTTTTGGTTCTTCTTTCTTTTGAACTTTCATTCAACTGTCTGTTTTGGATGTCTTTAATCCACCTGCCTACTGCTTTGCATGTGGGTCCCTTTCTGAGCTGATAGATGACATCAGTAGGCTTTATGGTTTTATTAACAGCTATAGAAACTGTTCAACTGCTAGCTAGCTAACTGATAGCTAATCAGCCAATCATGTGGCAGCAACTCAAGTATTTAGGCATGTAGACATGGTCAAGACGACCTGCTGAAATTCAAACTGAGCATCAGAATGGGGGAAGAAAGGTGATTTAAGTGACTTTGAATGTGGCATGGTTGTTGGTGCCAGACGGCTGGTCTGAGTATTTCAGAAACTGTTGATCAACTGGGATTTCCACACACTACCATCTCTAGGGTTTACAGACGATTGTCCAAAAAAAAAAAAAAAAATATCAGGTGAGTTCTCTGGGCGAAATTGCCTTGTTGATGCCAGAGGTAAGAGGATTCACATTATTTATGGATTCACAACATAACTTAACCTCAACTATCAAAATGTAACTTTTGGACATTTTCAAAGGAGACAGCAGAGAGGGAAATGAATAAAACATTAGGGATAGATCTTAAAGTTGATTTTACATGCTCTAACCAGCTGAGTGTCTGACAGGTTTATTTTGACTTAAATTCAGAAAATATAATAAAGTGATTTGTTATATTTCCAAAATGTTGGCTGTATGGAAATATATGCATATACAGTCACTGCATCCTCTGTACCATAACCCTGACAAGAGCTTCAGCTAAAAACTTATTTACAACTTGTTGTTTAATATACAAACCTGAAAGTGAGGAGTCAATAAAGAGCAGGTTAAAACGAGAGCCTTTACCTGAGAGGTACCAGTGATCATGTTCTTGATGAAGTCCCTGTGTCCAGGGGCATCAATGATGGTCACGTAGTACTTGTTGGTCTCAAACTTCCAAAGAGCGATGTCAATGGTGATACCACGCTCACGTTCGGCCTTCAGTTTGTCCAGCACCCAGGCATACTTGAAGGAGCCCTTGCCCATCTGTTGTGATTAAAAAAAACACAATTGGAGTAGGAAAAGGGGGAGAGTAAGACAGGTGAATAAGTGATTAAAGTTTAAACAAAGACATTGTTAGAATAAAAACAATGGCTTTCTTAGATTTTTTTTTAAAATTTATATAATTTGCTTGAAGTGTGTTACCGCTCTACTTAACTGCAATGTGCTTAAGCATTTTTTCTGTGGTTTAATGTAGCAAGATTGCCTTTTGTGTCATTTGAAATGTACTTATTTAAGTATTTAGTATAATATTAAACTATCCTACAGGTAGCTTTAACACCTATTGTAATACCTTAATTTTTTTGTCATCTTAATTGTAGGTAACTAGAATAACTTCCTTGTGAATCTTCTATCAACAATACTTATTAAAGAAAGAATTAGGTAATATGCTTATGCTGATATTTTGAGAAAACAATCATTTTCTATGTATTGATTTCATACTTTATTCAAGCTAGCCCTACTGAGCAGGGTTGCCAACTTGCACAAGTCTGGTGTGTGAAACATGCTTTCCCCTTCAATCGCATGCTCTCAAGCTGTCCAGGCGTTGCCTGGCCTGCGCATTCAGCAACCAAAAATGGCAGTGTTGTAATTTTGTGGGGCGAAGTCAGGTAATGTAAAGCCCTTTTTGGTAGATTACCAAGAAAACCTCCTAAAACTATGAAGACTCTGAGTGATACTTTTAGAATGTGTTATGATTCTCTGCTATATTTCTATGAGAAAAATATGTTACTACGTAATACACTTTGGACCTTCAAACACATAGAGAGCCCCGACCTCACTCTGATGACAAGTTCAGGTACAATGAGACAGATGATAAGGTAAAATGGGAAAGACATGCTTGTTTGTTTTTTTAATGGTTGAATCCATTTGTCTGTTCAATTGTTGACACATTATATCATTAATCATTTTTAATATGTTTGACAAAAATACTAAACATATCTGTAATAAAACAGGGTGGCCCACAATAGCATAATCCAGGATTTTATGGCACCTGGTAGCCTAAATACACGCTGTTTCACTTGAGAAAAATGTCCCATTTTAGTTTCTTGTTTCTTGTTTTTGTCCCATTTTTCGAAAGATATTTTACATGCTTGTGTTAACATTGTAGCACAATACACATATCTTATTTAACTTTTGCTATGTTTTACATTAGAGCGACTGTAATGTATCACAAAAGAATTTCTGATTCTGCTTCTGTTAAAAATACTTTGATTATAAATCAAACACTTAATAAACTGTTACATCCTGCAACCACTTTTGACATTATACAATTGATTCTGTATTGTAAAAAATACTTTAATTATAAATCAAACAGTCAATGAAATGTAACATCCTGCAACCATTTTTGACATTATACAATTGTTGTTATAGCTGCAGTACTCAGTACTTTTATACTGTTTGGTAGTTTAATCAATAATAATACATCATCATATATTAATTGATTTATATTTTGTATTAAACTGAAACATCAAAGTAGTAACTAAATCTGTCAATTACATGTAGTGGAATAACACACAAGTACATTATTATCCCCTGAATGTAGTGGAGTAAAATTATTAAGTGGCATAAAATGGAAATAGTCAAGTAAAGTACCTCAGAATGGTACAGCACAGTACAGTAGGCCCACTAGAGTATATTCCACCACTGTTTACATAAATACATTTAATTCTTTTCCAACTCTCAGTCAGTAGCCTACGCATTAATTATGGCAGTTGTGAAGTATTCTGTTTCTCCTCAGTTACTAACAAGTACTAATATTTTTAATATCATGATTTATAATGAATCTGGAATGTAAAAAACAGTTTTGAGGTACACATTTCAGTTATTGAGATGTGTAGGCTACGTTTGCATTTTAAAAATTAATTATCATTAAAAATAGTGCTTGTTTATAAAAAATAAATAAATAATCCTGGGGCCCTGGGGCCTGTATCACGAAGCAGGATTAATGTCTTAGCGAGGTAACTTCAGGGTTAACTCTGGGTTTTCGGTCTCACGAAGCCGGTTCAGTTCTTATCGGGGTAGATCACCATGGTAACTTACTCTGAACGGCTATCCTGCTCCGGAGCAGGGTAAGTTCA
>NC_065527.1:41838599-41843862 GCF_006386435.1 Epinephelus moara | reverse complement strand
ATTGGTCCGCTGCGTGCGCGTTCACGGCTCTTGATAAAGCAACCCTGGGTTGAGTTACCGAGTTGATATCCAGCGTCGTGATACCGATTATCCTGATTGCCATTGTTAGGGTTAGTCAACCCAGGATAGGTCTGGGTAACCCAGGAAAGGTTGATCTCGCTTCGTGATACAGGCCCCTGCCCTACAGAGGTCCGGGTAATGGGTGATTAAGATGGCAACGCCGTAGTACACATATTTCAACAGCAGATGGCAGTTGTAACTTGGTAAAATTAGGGAGCAGTTATATCCGCCACACCTGTTTCCCACACCTGTAATGTGTCATAGTTTGTGCCTCCATAGCCTCATGGTGTTTTACTTGGTGGGAATATTGTTAATAACTTAAATACATGTATCTGATGTCCCCTTCAAAACCTACCTCAGCGGCTTCCTTCTCGAACTTCTCGATGGTTCTCTTGTCGATTCCTCCGCACTTGTAGATCAGGTGGCCGGTAGACGTGGACTTGCCGGAGTCGACATGGCCAATGACCACGATGTTGATGTGGGTCCTTTCCTTTCCCATTTCGATGTACTGTTTTAAACAACATGTGGTAAAGTTATGTCGACTTTAAAATGAAATAAATCAGGTTTAAGTCCGTCTAGAATGTGAAGGAAGTGGAGCCGCCATTGAAGTTCCTAGTTACGACTCCAACGGTTATACCAGATGGAGCTGATAAGAGCTAACAGTAGCTAGCTGGCCTCAAGCACGTGCTAATGTTAATAGAATCCAACAAAGCAAATGATACAACCTTATCAAGTAATTTTATACTTTACATAAAAGTGGCAATACCACTCTATTAAAATACTCTATAACAAATAAAATTCCTGTATTCAAAGTTTTACTACTACTACTACTACAACTATTAAAATATTAAGTAGTACTCATTGTACAGAGTGGCCCTTGTCATTGTTACATGATAGTATTTGAGGTGGAACAACTACTTTCAACTACTTTCTATGCTTTTGGGTAGTTTAATCTGTAACACTACTATATTTTATGAACGGAAAATAGTTTTTGTGTAACATCTTAATCTTTAAAGTAATTAGTCGCTGTCAAATGAAACCATTAGAAACCAAACCAATAGAAGTTAGTTGACCCTTTTAGAAATTATTTTAACCTCTAACGGTGTAAGTCAAATCTTTTGATCACCATCCCCTTTAAGTCTTATTTTAGGTGTCTGATAGCTTGTGGTGGTATATGAGGAGTTTTGATTTCTTTTACAAACAATCAGTGTTTAATTGAACTAATCTGTTCATGTATCAAATTTAAAGTTTCCAACTCACCTGATGGACAAACTGAACAGAGGTGGTGGATGCCTGTCTTCTCCCGCGTGATCTACTGTATCTGCACCTTCAGCTTAATGCTATTTCTGTAAAAGCTGATGTGAAGACAACGCCTACCGCTAACCTGCTCCTCCTCCTGAATATCTGTGCCATGAATAATCATACAGTTGCTTAAACTGTGTGCCACCATGCACATACTTGGCCAACTAGTTTTGCAGGTCTGCTCTTGTACGCTATGTCTTTTAAAACACACCTTAAAAGCTTGCCTGCCTCATCTCTTCGTACTTCAAGTGTTTCTCTAACCTACAAAAATTAAATATTCAGTGTGTTTTGGCCTTAGTGATCAAATTGTCCTGCTGTGTCTATGTTTGAGGCTTCTGGAAGAGTGCTGCTGCAGTTTGCAATCAAAAAATACTTGTAATGTAATAAAACACAAAGGAAACCTACTCATTTGGCAATGTTTAAGATTTTTATTGTTTTGGTTTCAACTTAGTTATGATCATTGTTTCCCCTAAAAGGCACAAGCCTTCCTTTCCTGCGGAAACTTTTGCGATGGGTTTTAATCAGCATAAGCCAGTCCTTGAGTAGAGAGCTCTGCCTCAGAGAAGACGGCGCTGGGTGGCAGGGAAGAAAGAGGGATGGGGCGGACCACTGCTGCTGAGACATGACTCTTTGTTGGACGTCCTGCATGAGAATTCATTTCTTCTTCTCGGCCTTCTGTGCAGACTTGGTGACCTTTCCACCAGAGGCTGCCTTCTTATCGACGGACTTGATGACACCGACGGCCACAGTCTGCCTCATGTCACGCACAGCGAAGCGACCTGAGAGGAGGAGATGGACAAGAAAAAAGAGAAACAGAGAGGTCAATGAGAGGCTGAAAAGATGCCATAAACATGTGTCTTCTCTGTGTGTAAGGTGAAGCTTATAGATGATGAATATACAGTGCATATTATGCTAAAGATCTTTGTAATTAAGCTCATAAATACTAGAAGAAAAGTAAATAAAACGCTTGTTGATAACGTGTTGTCAATTTGTCTTAATCTTCAGCCTTGTTAATTATAAATAATAATTAAAAGGTTATAATACTAAAATAAAGTTTCTTTCCTCTGTGAAAGTGATATTGAAATAAAAGATGTGACATTTTCACAGCACAATCTCAGTTGGCATTTGAGTCATAAGTTTTTCTCAATTGCATACACACAAGAAATTAAACTAATCACACAATTCTGAAAACTTGAAGCTCATGTATTAACAAGACTCCACTGCAGAGCTCTAAGCACAATCCCATTTTTTGAACTGTTGTACCTTAACTAGAAATTCTAAATCACATTTTTGCTAAACTCTAAGCACAAAGCATCATTTAGCACATTTTGTTAGACTGGCACACACGGGTCATCAAAATTTCACACCCTAATTACCCCTTGGTCTGACTCCAACTCAAACACGCTCAAACACGCTCAAACACTCCAATTGTGTCAGAGCATATAAGAGGCTTTAAACTTTTATGAGCCTTAAAAAAAAGAGGAGATAAAGAAATACACAATTTTACACATCTGAATATTTAACACGGCCTCATAAAGCCAAAACATATGTAGCAGTATTTTGATTGTTATTTCGCCAGTGTTTTGAGTGCAGCAATTTGTTTTTTGAAAAAGATTTGTAGTTTTGACAAAATGGCTAAGTTTTGTGTTAAGAATTTTGAAAAATTGAGCTATACTTTCAGGAAAAGTGTTTAAACAAATGGGAAAACTGTAAATACACATCTGGAATTAGGTCTTTGGTTTTTAACTGTGTACTTTTCTAATGCAAGACAAGGCTGTGTAGCTATATATATATATATATATTTGTGTGTGTGTGTGTGTGTGTGTATGTTTTTGTCCTTCTAGCTCTGTTTTTGGTCTCCACCACCTCCTGAGGGAAATATCTGACTTTTTTGCTGCTAAATGCTCCACTGTGTTCACCAGCTAGTCACTAAAGCATGTTTCCTGCTTCTTGTGGTTAGCATATTGCGGACAGTGGTTTTGCACAATTGCAACCTGGGCAAGGGTGTGAGCTCGAGCCACGCACCTCCACGATTTTGTTGTGTTGGCCCCCCATGGCAAAGATGATTGGAGGCCAACATAACTGTCCTTAAGAGGCTGTAGTGCTCTCATTTTTTAAGCAACACTACAGTGGGGTTTATCAGAGGTTTATTTCTAACAGCTGCCTGCAGTTCATGTGGGGGCCAGACAACCAAAACTATTGGCTGAAAAGTACTACAACAGACAGTAGAAGCAGACAAGGAAGCTGCACAGTTGGGTGATAAATTCTATGTGGGACTATAGGTTTTATGCGTAGTCATGTTAAGATATTGATTAATGCAGCTCTTTTCACAGCAGACATTTTGACTTATGATAGCAGCTGTAACTGGGCCTTAAAACCTGCACACCAAAATAGAGTGAACCATTATTATTATCAGTCACAGCTGTCCTGCTATGACATGTCAAAATGTCCGCTATGGAAAAAAAGGTCTGTAAAGACCAACAACAAAAAGGGGAAACAGTTCTTCACTCACCCAGTGGAGGATACTGGGAGAAGCTCTCAACACACATGGGTTTTCCAGGCACCATGGTGATGATGGCGGCGTCTCCAGATTTGAGAGCCTTGGGGTTGTCCTCAAGCTTCTTGCCGGAACGACGGTCGATCTTCTCCTTGAGCTCGCTGAACTTGCAAGCAATGTGAGCGGTGTGGCAGTCCAGCACGGGGGCATAACCCTGGGCGATCTGACCAGGGTGGTTCAGGATGATTACCTGCAGAGGGAGAGAAAATGGAGGGAGGTCAAAAGAGCAACATCTCAGGATGTGGACTGGTTGTTGCTGGATACCACTGAGTTATACAACAGCGCTTTACAGCCTTCGTGTGTTGGTGACGATAAAGTCATGTGACTGTGCTGTAGTTTGTTTATAGCCTAATGTTAGTTATTTACGTCTGACCATGGCATTTTTCCTTCAAAAATATAATATCATAAAGGTGGTGTTAATTTGTCAAGATTATCTTACTGAACAAAACATGTATCATAAACTTTTATTTGCCACAGAGGTTATTTTCCATAATAATCCAAAATCCAATGGAAAAATCCCACTGGCTTTCTGTCAAGGGAACCAGTGCGATGCCAACTTTCAGGTTTGCCTACAATAAGTATTATCCCTGCAGCTCTCTATTCTATCACAACAGTAGATGGAGGTCAACTGACTGCTGTGTGGTCTAACAGGAATGTTAAATAGTGTTGTTCAATGTCCACTCTGCTGTGGAATGGCAGCCTTAACTGAAGGGGAAATACACTCACAGAAATAGTTAAGCACACTTAAAAGTAGTGACAGATGATGATGGTGGTGATAAAACTTGGTGATGTCATAGGGTATTAAGTCTGGATCAGCTCCACTGACAATAAATTGGGAAAAAATGTTATGAACTAAATTACTGTGACGTTGCACTTACAACAACAATCCCTTTCGGGTAGACTGGCACTTAAATTGTGGAGATATGTGACACACTTGTTTATTTCTGTGGTCATTTTTATCCCTAACTGTTTGTGTAAATATAATTATACACGGTGGTCCAACCTATCTGATGTTTGTTTCCATGTTTGATAAACCAAATCTACCAACATGAAAGCTAAACAATGTACTGCTGTGGACGGGGGCAACAACAAAATGTATTTTGGCAAGCTAAAAAAAATTAATATCAGTTTAACTGTGCGCTAAATTTTTAATTAGGGTCCGGGCAGCTAAGCTGCCAGGACACTATTGTATTCCTAGGAATTCTTTCTTTCTTTCTTCCGAGGAAGTCATACTTCCCAAGGGCGAAAACTCACCAAACTTTACAGAAATGTCCGGCCCCATGCCAGATTTACTTAATTCCAAGGACATGTCAATATTCCTCCTGGGGGGGGCACAATAAGCGT
>NC_065527.1:41746998-41837733 GCF_006386435.1 Epinephelus moara | reverse complement strand
AAACATCAGTTATTCACTTATGGAGCAAATCAATCACTTTTAAAAACAAATTACCAACATCTCCATGCTACAATATGTGTATTTTCAGATTTTTGTCTTGATAACTGAATTTTTTACAGTGGTTTCAAATCTGCCTGCACAACAGTGAATGGCTTACTCAATTTGTGAAGCCACTGTTGCATTGCCACTTGCCAATTAGCTCAGAGCGATAGATGACAGTCTTTGGTTCCAGAAGTTGTGGGTTCAAGCCTCAAGTGGTCCAAAATGAACATTGTTGTCAACTGTCTTGTCTTCCTATTCTCCTGTTTGTTGCTCAGAATTGCCTAAATTTGCCAAAAATAGCCCGGACCGGACCTGACCCATCGCTGCGCAGCAGCTATAATCTTCTTCTTTCTTCTTCCGAGGAAATCATACTTCCCATGGGTGAAAACTCACCAAACTTTGCACAAAGGTCCAATCTCATGCCAGATATCCTCAGCTGTAAACTCAAGCCAATAGTCCTGATTGTGGTGCTACAGCAAGCGTCTAAAGTTCAAAACTTTGAAAATTCATAACAAATCAACCATACGTGCTACAGCTTCACAACTTTCATCAAACTATAGCCCCAATAATGAAGAAACTTTTGTACATTTAAACCTATTGCAAATTATGAAGTCCATCACTCTGTTTTTTTCAAAAACTGTAAAACTTATTAAACCTATCTCCTCCCACAATTTTTGCTCAATTGACACCAAACTTGCTACAGAGCATCTTCAGACTGTCCTACAAAAACTATGTTTCTCAGATTTTTGATTTATTTTTTTTATCAAAAATTGAGCCTACAGTGCATCAAAATGTTTGACTGTAAACGGTACTGTAAACATATACATGCAAATTCTTGCTAAATAAATCTTCAATGTTGATGAAAAAAATGATAAAATTCTAGAGTCATGGTAGATGATGTGTGGCAAATCAGAATTCAGAATTTTATCTCAAAACTGAATTTTTGACAGCATTTTAAATTTTGCTCTAATGTGAACAATTGGAGTCAATGCAAAAATGCCAATTTTAAACATCAGTTTTTCACTTATGGAGCAAATCAATCATTGTTACAAACAAATTACCAACATTCCCATGCTGTCTAGATGCAATATGTGTATTTTCAGATTTTTGTCTTAATAACTGAATTTTTTACAGTGGTTTTCAAATCTTCCTTTCCATGCACGGATGGCTGCTTTCCTACACAACAGTGAATGGCTTACTCAATTTGTGAAGCCACTGTTGAGTTGCTACTTGCCAATTAGCTCAGAGCAGTAGATGACTGTCTTAGGTTCCAGAGGTTGCGGATTCGTGTCTCAACTGGTGCAGAATCCACATTGTAATGTAACCATCTTCTTGTGCTCCAGCTTATTGCTTAAAATTGCCTGAGCGTGACTGATCACTGTGCAGCATCTTCATGTCTTTTTTCTGCTAGAAAATCTGCCTTCTCATGCTTGAAAATAAACCAAACTTTGCACAAAGATCCAGTGTCAATACTTCAGTGTGAAACCATCTGAGGCATCTCACTTTGCACATAGCTCAACTAGTTAAACATCAGTTTTTCACTTATGAAGCAAATCAATCATTGTTAAAATAAATTACCAACATCTCCATGCTGTCTAGATGCAATATGTGTATTTTCAGATTTTTGTTTCGATAACTGAATTTTTTACAGTGGTTTGAAATCTGCTTTTCCATGCATGGACGGCTGCTAAACCTGCACGTCTGGCTTAGTCGATTTGTGAAGCTACACATGAATTGTCACTGACTAATTAGCTCAGTGAGATAGAAATTGATCCATAGTCTCAGAGGTTGTGAGTTCAAGCCTCAGCTGATGAAAAAGGCAGATTGTGTTGCTAAACTCCTAAATGTCTTCCAATTCTTCTGCTTATTGCTCAGAATTGCCTAAAAATGCCCGGACCCAACCCATCGCTGCGCAGCAGCTATAATATTTTCTTTGCTTTGCCCTACAAGGCACCAGTCGACTAGCAACTTTCCTGTTTTGCAAAGTAAAATTACTGTTTATGTCAATGGCATCTGGTGGCTTTAAGATAAATGCTTCCCCATCAGAAACGTAAAGCATTTAAATATTCTAAATCTAGTATACACAAACTGATTTGGATTTTTTGGGTGGGACTTTTTAAGTGGCAAAAACTAATCAATTGAGGCAGCATTTGCTCACCACTGTTTCATTTAATGGATGTGACGCAGGGATTTTCTACCCAGAAGTTGTTGTGATCAGACATTGTGATTCAATCTATAGATCACACTGTTCTGTTCTGTTCTGTTCTGTTCTGTTCATGAACTAAGAACAGTATCACAGGATAAAGCTCAAGTCATTATAAAAAAGAAAATAAACATTCTGTGGGTCCACAAAATCAGGCTCCCACTCCCTGTCTATGGAGCAGCCATAGACTTTATACTTGATGACATCACAAGTTTGAGACCAACCTCTCTGGTTGCTGTTTTTGAGAGGGAGAAGTTAAGTTAAGTTAAGTTAAGTTAAGAATATTTATTGACCTTTCTTAGGTCATGGAAATGCCATATTGGAATTCCTAATTTAGGTGGCGTTCCCCTTTAACTTCAACCAATCAATTTCTGGTAAGATATCTGTGCTTTGGGGCACCCACTAGCTCACCTGGTAGGGCAGGTGCCCCATGTACAATGGCTACGACCTTGCTGCTGTTAGAAACAAGTAGATTTCAGTTCACAAGAGAAAAGCAGGTTGGTCTGACAGAAAGACTCTGGGAATTTGGTTTAAAAACACAAGAAAGTAACATTATTTTTTTTGGCATTTATTGTTTAGGCTAATAAGTAAAAAAAAAAAAAACACCAATTATGTCTGGTGTGTTCTAGTTTGGGTCTGCATCTCCTTTGTGTAAAATCACTGGGAGATAAAAATGAGCACACTTATGTTATGTAAATACAAACATTTCTTCTTTTTTTTATTTACGTCTTTTCCTGAGACTCACCTGGGCGGTGAAGTTGTCAGCTGCCATGGGTGGGTCGTTCTTGCTGTCGCCGGCCACATTTCCACGGCGGATCTCCTTGACCGACACGTTCTTGATGTTGAAGCCGACGTTGTCACCGGGGAGAGCTTCAGTCAGAGATTCATGGTGCATCTCCACAGACTTCACCTCAGTGGTCAGGTTGGGGGGAGCAAAGGTGACGACCATACCGGGCTTCAGGATACCGGTCTCAACACGGCCGACGGGGACGGTTCCAATACCTGAGAGAGTGGGAAGAAACAAGTTTCTAGTACACTTTTCAGTTCGCTTCAGAATTAGAGAACTTAAAAATTAGGAGACACAAAAGTGCAAGGTTTATTTTTTTCGAGGACAACAATAAAGGCTTGTAACAGCTGTAAATAAAAGTCTCAATGAACATCTCATAAGTGTTTCTCTGCAGTCATCTCTTGGATATATCATCTGTGATTTCACAATGTTTGAAACGTCATAGACCTGATCCTGCTACAAAGAAGAGTAACACAGTGGTATGTATTATGTGTTGGGTGTGGGTACAAGTGTAGTTTAAGTAAGCATTAGCCAGTATATCCAGTTTGACCTCCCTGGCACTATCTTGTCTGAGCAAGTTGGAAAAAACTGTCTGGATGCGCTCCAAGAACATGTCCCTGAACAGGTATCAGAGGCTGAGTCTACGGTGTGATGAAACAACAGTCTCCAATTACACCACAAGCTGCTGTTGTTACTGTTAGTGCAACTTTCAGGATTTCAGGTGAGTACCTCGACTCTGTGCCTCTGTGTTTGGTTTTTGATATTGTGCCTGTGTTTTGGGTTCAAGTTTTGCTTTATTATTAGTTTGCATTGACTCAGGTGTCGAAGTGTTGGTCGCCACCCATTTTTGTTTTGATGGGTAAATTAACCCCTTGTCAGATATGAGACACGTGACACTGTAGGCTTCATCTATGTGTTAAAGTAATGGCTTTTTGTCATTTTGGCATTTTACTTCTGAGCATTAATACCGAAATTCCTCACACTTTCATTCAGACATAACTAGACAGAGTTATAGAGCATAAGCGCTTGCATTATATTTTGCATCCCTGGTAGGGAGTGGCACTGCTGGAGAGCTATGGAGGGAGAGGAATGTATTCTGCTCTGTCACAGACTGAGATCATTTAAAAGCTTTTTTATCCTTAATTTCTGATCATCTTGAGCAAGTGAGAGGCTCACCCTATATCTTACAGTAAGACTACTACTACTTTCCATCAGTTTCATTCATTACAGAGAGAGTTGTGCTGCTGCTTTTATAATGTCCAACATGAGCGCAAATCAGGACTTGGATTTATGCTGGTTGGTTTATTATGGTGACTGTACAAGTGGTTTTGTCCTTGCAGTGAAAGAGGTAGAAAATCTATTTGCATAGACTGATTTGATGTAGAGATTCTCGTTCTCAGCGCTTCTTGGTTATTGAGTAGACACGCCTTTTGGGCTACTTTGCTTCTATTAAATTCATCTTTCAGACTAGAGGAAAGAAAACGTCCAAAATACATATTTAAGTGTTATAGTTCCAATTTCTCTTCTGACATTTTATACAAAATATATTTAATTGAATAATGCATCATTTGCATATTTAAACATAAAATGTCAGAAAACTTGTACTATAAATAATAATTGTAGTTAAAGATTTTCACCGATCGTGTCTAATTTGCAGTGTGAAAATGTAGGGAATTTTACTATACACAGCTTTAAATGATATTTTCTCAAAATGTTTTTCTAATCAAACTCTGAGCCAAAAATTTTCACTTCAGTAGCTTTTACATACATTTAACCTTCCAGGTGTATTCCTATCTATATTCTGTAGGTTTTTACAGGGGGTTTGTTCAAATATCATTCATAGTCTGATTTCTATAACATTTCATTTTTCCAAAAACATGTAAAAACCTTTGACTGTAAGATGTCAACAAAATGAAATGAGAATTTTAAAATCTGGCTTTGTTTGGTGTTCCCATTTCTGTTCTGGAAATGTATGCTTCATTTGCATATAAAAAAAATGATAATTATGGTATTTAATTCATACTCGTGCTGTTTAGGAAGTGATATGGAAATGCTACAAGGTCTGACCTAGTAAGACTGCCAGTATATGTTTTGCACAAAAGTGACTGACATTAATTCACCTATGTAACATGACATGTCTGAAAGGGGCTCCACAGTGCAATCAACAGCATGAGCTCAATTTTTGTTTGTTAGACAGGTAGGTCAACTATTCACATATCAGTCTGTAGAAAGTTGCGCCCATTTCCACATTAGACATTACGTGGCTTCCTTGTCCTTGTGGTGACGTGTCATGAGGTGACACTCCTTACCGCCAATTTTGTAGACATCCTGCAAGGGCAGGCGCAAGGGCTTGTCAGTGGGGCGGGAGGGGGGCAAGATGGAGTCCAGAGCCTCAAGCAGAGTAGTGCCACTAGCACCACCCTCCTTACGCTCAATCTTCCAACCCTTGAACCAGCTCATCTGAAGAGAAAGGAAAGTGATTACTTCTAAAGGAATTATTTGATGTTAAAATCCATGAAATCCATGATATATAACCTTTTGACAGAAATGATTCAAATCTTGAGTTTCTGTTACAGATGAGTAATGGACTGATTTAAAGGAATTCAATGTGAAGCTGTCCACAACTACAGTATGTTGACTTGAGCTTTCCATGTAATAAGTCCCTCACCTTGTCACTGGCCTCCAGCATGTTGTCTCCATGCCATCCAGAGATGGGCACAAAGGCAACAGTGGCGGGGTTGTAGCCGATCTTCTTGATGTAGGCGCTAACTTCCTTGGTGATCTCCTCAAAACGCTTCTGGCTGTAAGGGGGCTCAGTGGAGTCCATCTTGTTGACTCCAACAATGAGCTGCTTCACACCCAGAGTGTAGGCCAGCAGAGCGTGCTCACGGGTCTGTCCGTTCTTGGAGATACCAGCCTCGAACTCACCGACACCAGCAGCCACGATCAGCACGGCGCAGTCAGCCTGAACAGGAAGAAATTTTGTGGAACATGCTTATTTTATGCATCAAGTATAAAGTGATGAGCCCGTAGACAACAAGTTAAAACGAGAGCCTTTACCTGAGAGGTACCAGTGATCATGTTCTTGATGAAGTCCCTGTGTCCAGGGGCATCAATGATGGTCACGTAGTACTTGCTGGTCTCAAACTTCCACAGAGCGATGTCAATAGTGATACCACGCTCACGCTCGGCCTTCAGTTTGTCCAGCACCCAGGCATACTTGAAGGAGCCTTTGCCCATCTGTTGTGGTTAATAGAACACAATAAGAGCAGGAAATGAAATGGGTCAAAAGTAAGAATCAGCCAGAAAAGTTTAACTTGAGTTTTGTTTGTCTGTTTTTAAGAAACATCATGCCTCATCACAATGGCAAAATTGTAAAATTCCTCTTGCAGGTCTCTATTGAAAATTGCTTCCTAATAGACCTGAGAAAACAGTGATTTCTGTTAATTACAGTTAGATTTAGTAATGTAATGGGAATGTAATGGGACTAATTTAAAGAAACTAATGAGACTTATCACCTTGTTAACCCAAGATATACCAAATGTCACCCACTGCCCTGCCCGCTATTGTCCAAGCACAGCTGCTAAATAGGCGCTCACTAAAAAATATCACAGAGACAGTGAATTTAATGCTTTAGGCTGACTTTAAGTACCAACACCATATCAATATTCTTATTTTAGATACCTTTGTTTGGGGAAGATAAACATGTTTTAGTCCCTTGTTCATTTAATAAAATGTGCCAAAATGAATTAGTGTCAAATAAAGGTATTTCACTAAGTAAAATATATGTAAAGTGGGAAAAGTTTCCTGATTTAGATCATGAAATATCTAACACTAAATGTGAACTTGACCAAGCATTTACTGGCAATTTTGACACATTTCAGTTAATATAGAAATATACCAAGCCCTACTTGTGATGCAGATTTTTTCTACTTTTCTATAATCATTTTTTTTCCACTGCTTGTCAATTCACCTCACTACTTTGTACACGTTTGTAGTTGTTTATTTTTTACAACACTCAATATAACAGGTGGGCATAATATTTAACTATGCAGTTACTTCAAAAGCATTGAGCTAATTTTCCACTTTCTGTGAAATGTGTTTTAAGCCTCTTAAAGAATGGACAGTTATATGGTTTGTTTTGGTCAAGCGTGTCTAAATAATATTGTCTAGTCTTTCTACTGATTATAATATTCACTAAATTAAGTACCTATTAAGGGATACTGACTGTGGTAACGTTTATCTCATTTTTGATTACTTGAGGCACATTTGTACTAGCTATATTAACTCTTGACACATTTTAACTTTTACATAAACTAAATAATGTTTAGATTTTCACAGACATCTGCTGTATATTACAGGGACAAGGGCAGTACATGTCTTTAAACAGTAGGTGGCACTTCTAACCAAGTAATGTCAGTGAGCAGTTTCATCCACCACACCCGTTTGTTCCCCCACATATCCAAAGATGATATTCAGCCTTCATAGTCTCACACAGTATATGCCCTTTAGTGTGATTTTTATTTATTGATATGTTAAACAGTGGTGGCGGTTCCTTAAACCTACCTCAGCGGCTTCCTTCTCGAACTTCTCGATGGTTCTCTTGTCGATTCCTCCGCACTTGTAGATCAGGTGGCCGGTGGTGGTAGACTTGCCGGAGTCGACATGGCCAATGACCACGATGTTGATGTGGATCTTTTCCTTTCCCATTTCGATGTACTAGTTACAAACATTAATAATGTTGACTGCAATATGTTATACATAAGGTTTAATGTTGTCTTCACACACCGAGCACACTGGATGGTTATTGTTGCAACGTTAATAATCAAGCGTTAGAGAGCTGCTGGCCTGTAAATTACGTTAAAGAAATTATGAATAATACGGGGACTGGTTTTGGTGACTAATTAATTCAAGTTAATCGTCTGTAAATAGCGACCCCCAGACAAGGTCTTTTTGACACCAGCTGAATCCAAAAATCAGTTGAGAGAACAGCCTTATGTTTGATATGATTTGGGATTAATGGAGACCTTGATATAATTGCGGCATAAGCGGCCGTTAGCTAACATTAGCTAAGTATTAAACCCAGCATGATAAATACACATGTATCCGTGTAGTAGACGCTAATACACGTTTAAAATGGCGTTACTGACTCCAACTTAAAGATATTCGACATATTGGAATCTTTTCCGCAACTGTCATTTTCGGTGCTCGTTCACGACACCGGAAAGGCGACTCTGATGAGTCACGCGCCATGTGCTCGATACCGGCTCCATATCGGCCTCCATGTTGCAGAGCCGCCATGTTACCCACTAATGCAAGCGCGCGCGCGCGCACAAACACCATACAGCACTGGGGTGGAAGGGTGCGCGTTCACGACGGTAGACAGAAAGGACTACCATGACTGGCAGAAAGAAATCTGGCAGCTCATTTCTGGCTCAAGGTGCCTATAAAGCTATTCATTTTCTTTTTTACTATCAGTATATTACATCCCCGTTGAGAGAAAGCCGATTTGTTCACCACATGCTATACAAGGTTTGGATAAGATATTCAAGGTGAGCTGGCATGTTTTCCCCCTTTTGTGTGTTATGCTGCTATAATGGTTAAAATTGTCAAGTAGGATTTGATTCATAGTCTAGATTCTGACTGGTAGTGTCTCAGGCTGACATAGCCTGACTCTAAAGCCCCTGCTCTGAATAAAATATCAGCTCCTGTTTATGAGCATGCATATTTAGATTTCAGCTGTAAGCATTATTAAAAAGACGACATTTCACTAACCTGTGCCCAGCAAGTATCAAGACGTCCCCTGACTTAGAGCGGAGGAAAAAAGGACAGAATGTGATCAGTCCTGAGATTTTATACTGAAGCAGAAGAGAGGGAGGGCTGTGCATGCTCTTGTTGCCGTCAGTCTAGAGTGAGGGGTGCTATTGGCTAGGGTGGCATAACTCCTATCGAGGCGATTGGACGACAAGTGCATCACTGGACACAGATAGCATGGTCAAAAACAGCTGCAACACAGAGAGGCTCGCCTGTGACAGCCAAAAACTACCAACTGCGACACAGTGAAGGACAGACAAGCCAATTTCAATTTTTTCAAAGACATTTATTTTATTAGTTACCAGCAGCTTCTTTCCAATTAAATTTGTGGCATTTTAACAACATTTTGAACTTAAACTTAACTGAGAAGAGGCACCGTCATGTGATTCAGGTAAGTGACAATGCCACGGAGTTCTTTTTTCCTGCGAAAACTTTTGCGATGGGTTTTAATCAGCATAAGCCAGTCCTTGAGTAGAGAGCTCTGCCACAGAGAAGATGATCCAGGGTGAGGGCAAGAGAGAGGGGAAGAGGTGGCCCGCTGCTGCCGGCACACATCTTGTTGCTGGATGTCCTGCACGACCATTCATTTCTTCTTCTGGGCCTTCTCTGCAGCCTTGGTTGTCTTTCCACTTACTTCCTTGGTCTCAACAGCCTTGATGACACCGACGGCTACGGTCTGTCTCATGTCACGCACAGCAAAACGACCTGGGATAGGAGTAGACCATTAGTAACTGCATGTCTGCACTTGATCATACACTCTGATTTTAATTGTATCAAGCATTTCTGAATTGAGTATTTACAATGGGCTTTTAAGTACATACCGAGGGGAGGATAGCTGGAGAAGGGCTCCACAACCATGGGCTTCTGTGGGATCAGTTTGACAATGGCGGCATCTCCAGACTTGATAAACTTGGGCTGGTCTTCAAGCTTCTTGCCAGAACGACGGTCGATCTTCTCAATGAGCTCGCTGAACTTGCAGGCAATGTGAGCGGTGTGGCAATCCAGCACTGGGGCATAGCCAGCATTAATCTGACCAGGGTGGTTCAGGATGATGACCTGTGGACATTTAGAAATAGAACTCAATTAAACCCTAATTGGAACTTGACCAAAACTTGAAGCTATCCTTTTCGCGCTTTAAGCTATTCAAGTTGTCAGTACAAACCTGGGCGTTGAAGTTGTCAGCTCCCTTGGGTGGGTCGTTCTTGCTGTCACCAGCCACGTATCCACGACGGATTTCCTTGACAGACACGTTCTTGATGTTGAAGCCAACGTTGTCACCAGGGACAGCTTCAGGCAGAGACTCGTGGTGCATCTCCACAGACTTCACCTCAGTGGTCAGGTTGCATGGAGCGAAGGTGACGACCGTACCGGGCTTCAGGACACCAGTCTCAACACGGCCGACAGGGACAGTTCCAATACCTGAGCAAAAAAATTGGTTTAATTACTTAAAATACCTTACCATTAAAAAGCTATACATAAAAGTAATAACTAATTTCTTTGTCTTACTAATTAACACTTTTCAAATAGTACCTCCGATTTTGTAGACATCCTGCAGGGGCAGACGCAGGGGCTTCTCAGTGGGGCGGGAGGGAGGCAGGATGGCATCAAGAGCCTCCAGCAGTGTTGTTCCACTGGCATTGCCCTCCTTGCGCTCAATCTTCCATCCCTTGAACCAGCTCATCTACAGACAGATTCAGAGTAAGACAATCAGTCCATTTCTAATCCATCATGTCAACAAGTTGAGCACCACTAGGTAAAATTTCCTTACCTTGTCACTGGCCTCCAGCATGTTGTCTCCATGCCATCCAGAGATGGGCACAAAGGCCACGGTGGAGGGGTTGTAGCCGATCTTCTTGATGTAGGTGCTCACTTCCTTCTGGATCTCTTCAAAACGGGCCTGGCTGTAAGGGGGCTCAGTGGAGTCCATCTTGTTGACTCCAACAATGAGCTGCTTCACACCAAGGGTGAAGGCCAGCAGGGCGTGCTCACGGGTCTGTCCATTCTTGGAGATACCAGCCTCAAACTCACCAACACCAGCAGCCACGATCAGCACGGCGCAGTCAGCCTAAAAATCAAAAATTAAAGATGTATTTAAATTTTCAGTACACTACCAACATGCAAATGTGGTTCAAACTTTGAGCTTGCAGTTTGACATGAGCACTTACCTGAGAGGTACCAGTGATCATGTTCTTGATGAAGTCCCTGTGTCCAGGGGCATCAATGATGGTCACGTAGTACTTGCTGGTCTCAAACTTCCAAAGAGCGATGTCAATAGTTATACCGCGCTCACGCTCGGCCTTCAGTTTGTCCAGCACCCAGGCATACTTGAAGGAGCCCTTGCCCATCTATGGAAAGATTACATAGCTTATTAATAATCAAATATTAATCATTTACTGCTCAAAAACAGATATGTAGGACAAAGAACCATCTATGGACTTTGATGCAAGACCAGATGTACATATAAAAGTCTTCAGTTACACCAATTTTATTTCTGCATGTATTCTGTAGATGTTTGGGAGCTTAATTTGAGTCACACAAGTGGTCATGTAAAATTTTTAACACTTAACACACTTAGCATGCCAGCTTCAAGGGCAAGAGACTGTACATAAACTAATCAACAACATTAATGCCTCACTGTTTTCGTTTGATATCACCCGTAGGTTATAGCATTTTAAAAAAAATAAAAATAAAAAAACAATAATGTATTTAATTTTTTATCTTCGTACAAAAGCCTGAGGCCTTCACTGGCTAAAGTGCACTGTCACCATCAACGCTGCTCTCATTAAGCCCCACCCCTGCGTGCGCGCACACTGTTGCTACATTCTTGTGCCGGGCAGCAGCCAGGGCTCAGAGTGGGCACGCTGACGCCGCCATCTTGGCTCTTGACTGTAACGGTTATAAAGATAAAGACCAAAAAAACCTGCTCACCTCAGCGGCTTCCTTCTCGAACTTCTCGATGGTTCTCTTGTCGATTCCTCCGCACTTGTAGATGAGGTGGCCGGTAGAGGTGGACTTGCCGGAGTCGACATGGCCAATGACCACGATGTTGATGTGGATCTTTTCCTTTCCCATTGTTGTAGTTTCTACCAAGAATTAAAAAAAAAAAAACAAGACCGTTAGCTCTAATTTTAAAGCCCGCCATCAGTGATTGGTTAACTTATCATTAAATACACAGGGCTGTAACGGTAACCGAACTGTGACTTCTCGGGCCCAGAATAGTATTAACAACACTCTGGTGATAATTTAAAGCAGTTAGGGTGGCTTATTAAAATACATATAGAATAAAAATCTGTTACAATTAATTGCCATTTTTAATCGTTAGTAAAAATATAACAGAACGGGGCATGAGCCGCTAACAGGCGGCGGCTGCTAGGCCTCACTCGGCCACAAGCCAGACGAGACACGTGTTAACTCCGTGGGCCACGTCGTATAAAGTTACAAAGATTGCCAAATATTCTGGAGCTATTTTGTCCAGACTCCCGCCGGCTGTCGTTGGATAGTACATGCAGTTGTTCTACGGATGGAGAAAGAAGAAACGCCATTCCAGCATCCTCGGCTCTCCGCTTTCCAGCCCCCCTCTTTGTTCCTCTCCCCCTCCACATTCTCTCCTCCCTCACAAACCGCTTTTGTTAAAAACTTAGTGTAAGCTAAAACTCAACACACAAAAGACGCTGACATCGACCGAGTTGCCAAAGGAAAAGTTTGTAAATGAGTTAGCGATGCTATAAATGTTCAATGCTAATTCGTTCACACACAAAAATCCACAGGTCTGCGTGAAGTTACATAACGGAAAAGGCAAAGTTTTGGATTAAAAAAAAGACTCAATGTTCTGGGAGAGAACTCCCGGCTAAATTAAATCACATACCACAGACTGTTAAAAGTCGGTATCGCGTACACTCTCTAACGTTACCCATGTAAATCAAAGTTGAACTTACCGGTGTTTCTGGATTTTCACGGCCAAAGCTGCTGCCCCTAGCCAGGTAACAGAAAGAGGAAGACAAGGGTTGGACCGGGGGTTTTATACTGAATGGGAGGCGGCCTGACTTCCCGTCGCCCTCCTCGGTGCAGACCCCGCAAATCACACACATTCCTGCAAAAAACGTCAGCACGCCACCGGATGAACCGCCTGAAACATGTATGATGTCTCACTGGGGAGTGTGCATTCTTGATCAGTACTGAAACTAACGATAGCAGAGACTATACAATGACAACAATAACATGGAGCAGGGACAAAGTGTATAAGCACACAATGCGATCGTGTTGCTCAGCAGTTTTATGGTTATTTTACCGACAACTTCCTCAACTTTCATGGCTGTTTTGACTTCTAACATATTTTCCAGTCACCAACAAACTATAAATACATTATGTCATGCAGAAAAGATAAAATATTTACCAGAGATCGGTACCAATAATGTGTAGGACACAATAAATATAATATTAAGTATAATTAAGTATGTAAGTTAAATAATGTTGGGACAGGGTATATTTTACACTGAAAAGTTGAAACATGCACAGATGCACAAATATTTCTCTATGAGACAAGTTTCATAATTTATTCAGGGTTTGTTTATTCATCATTCACTGATTTTATGTTTGGTTGTGTAAACCTCAAACTCTGCACACAGGAAAGTGGACTTTCATAATTAATTTAAGAGAAATGCAAATAAATGACAATTTCAGACCATAACAGCACACATCTCCCCACCTGAATCCCCTCCCAACCACCCACTGGGAATACTGGGACGACTCATCAGCCAGAAAACATTACCTAAATCTGAAATTTGCATTCAAACAGATCCCTGCCCTCTGAAAAAGATTAACTCATGCTGTTCTCAAGACACCTTTTCTTGCCAGTTGTTTGCAACAGACACGTGTGTTTAATTAAATCAAACGTGATGTTTTCAGGGTGGAGACATAAAACACAAAAACTGATTGTTTAACATTGTGTAGTCTCTCCTTATTTTTAACTTCACTTTGATTTTAATCAGCTTATTCTCCTTTGAACCATTTGCAACATATAAAGGTGGCTAAGGTGTCTGCTTAATTATATTTTACTTATCTGGGGAATATGTAGCCTACACAATCACACATGTATTTACATCTTAATGTCATCCACTGCATGTGAGTTATTAATCGCGTAAACCTAAGAAAAAGGCCTGGTTTGTCACTTGGATGCTACTCGGAGGTCAGGAGGTCAGATTGTGTTTCTTCCTCCATCACTGTGGCACAGTGCCTAATATAGAGGCAGCTGACATCCCCTGGCACACACACAAGCATATACAATCACACACACACTCTCTAACTACACGCTTGACTTTCCCTCCAGTTCAGGTAACAGCCACTTCGATTTGGCAGCTGCTGCTTTCACTCAGCTGAGAGCAGAGCAACCACGAGGAGGAGGGAGCAGAGCGAGGGGGCCGAGAAGTGGGAAGGGAGGATGAGAGGCTAGCTGGGGAGAGGAGGGAGTCAATAAGTTGACTGAGATGTTTACAGCATTGTTAAAGTGAGTGTAAAATGACCACAAGTGTGGTTTCCTCTGCTGGGGTTAGAAGGGACATTCAAGTTATTATTTAATACTTTATTGTCAAATCGTTGTAAATAAATCCTTGATAAATGTCAGATAGATACACTGATTTTGTAGACAAACTAAGCGTTTGCTTGATCAAAAATAGGTTCTGCTGTGTTTTAATTCACATTATATAACAAATCTGTCATGACAAGGCTATATGTGTAGAACCACACTTAGTTGTCAATGTACAGCACAAAGCATGACGTCCTTTTCATATCTTCTGACTTGAGCAACTGCCATTCATAACCAGAGGCTTAAAAATGTAGCCTGAGCCAGTTTGAATTAGCATATAAAGTAAAAATGATGTAAAAAAAGAGCAACACTGACACTCAAATATACATTTACAAGGTGTAGCTTTCAAGCTTTCCCAGCTTTTGATTTAATTTTGGAAGATGAGATAAAGCACCCATTTTCTATCAAATATGCAAGCCTAAAAGGTAGCTGACATTATTTGTGAACCATTACTGCAACTTCCTCTCAATTGCAGGCTTCATAGGAGGTGTCTTATTGCACGTACATTACACTAAACCAGCAGTATTTTTCAGTGACAGCTCTCACTGTGGGCCACAAAAATGTGGAAAGGCCTCTTTACCTGTTGGAAGCCTTATCTCTGGTGTTTAAGGTCTTTTCTGTGGCCTGAGGGTCTCAGTTGATGGAAAGCTGTAAAACATCCTCCCTGGGCCTAAAAACCCTGTTAAAAGAAAATTACTGTCATTCAAGCCTACCTGTAGGGCAGGGAAACGTGGTCTATTTCACCTCTCTGATTGATGCAGGTCAATTGTGTTGTTAAAGATAAGGAAGTGAAGACATAGAAAGGGAAACTGAGACAGTGAAGAAGTGACAGAAGTTTTCCAGCCAACAAAAGGTGAAACAAAGAAATTTGGCAGAGGCCCACAGCTGAACTCAGTGTTCAGGGTGACACCGGATACCAAAGTACTTGACCTGTTTTAGTGTAGTAGCAGTATTGTTGACAATGATATAATACAATTATTAAATATAGTTATAATGATTTTACATATATTAGTAGTAGTAGTAGTAGTGTAAATTTAATTTAGTAATTATTGATTCATTAATTAATCACTTCAGTGTCGCAGCTGGTAAAGTTGAAGATCCTTTTAATTACCTTACATACAGCTGAGTAGCTTGTGAACCTCATGGGATCAGTAAAGTCTTCATTTATAATAATTAATTTATTTGTTGAATATATTTTGTATTGGTCATCTAAATCTACAAGGTAACTAGTGGCTTGAGTTATCTTATAAATGTAGTGAAGCAAAAGAGATTTGTTAAGACTAAAAGTAGAACGTAGCATAACAAGTTCCTCAAATGTATACTAAAGCACTGTACTGGGCTACATGTACTTCGTTATATTCCACAACTAAACACAGCATAACATCAACATGCTAACAAAGTTACAATGACAATGTTAACCAGGTGTAATGTTCACATTCTTGGGTAAGCTTGTGAGGATGCTAACATTTGCTAATTAGCACTAAACACAAAGAACAGCTGAGGCTGATGGGAATGCCATCAGTTTTGGAGGTATTTGGCCAGTAACCAAAGTGCTGGACAAAATAAAACTTTGATCTGATGATGGCGCTAGATGAAAAGTCAGATGATCATCAAAGTTAATTTATCCAATGTGGGACATGAACGGGGCGGCACGGTGGTGTGGTGGTTAGCACTGTCGCCTCACAGCAAGAGGGTTCCCAGTTCGATCCCTCTGTGCGGAGTTTGCATGTTCTCCCCGTGTCAGCGTGGGTTCTCTCCGGGCACTCCGGCTTCCTCCCACAGTTTAAAGACATGCAGATTGGGGACTAGGTTAATTGATAACTCTAAATTGTCCGTAGGTGTGAATGTGAGCGTGAATGGTTGTCTGTCTCTATGTGTCAGCCCTGCGATAGTCTGGCGACCTGTCCAGGGTGTACCCTGCCTCTCGCCCGATGTCAGCTGGGATAGGCTCCAGCCCCCCCCGCGACCCTCAAGAGGATGAAGCGGTTAGAAGATGAATGAATGAATGAATGGGACATGAACATGTCGACCAAGTTTCAAGGCAATCCAACCCATAGTTAATGAGACATTTCACTCAAAACCATGAATGAGATCCTCATAGTGGTGCCGGAGGTGAAGTCAGGGGATCATCTAAGTCATGACGACTTATCCTCTGGAGACCATGAGTGTGTCAAGAAATAGTTGTTGTGAAGAACTGACTGATTTCACTGATCAATGGTGAAAACACTGAAGCTTAGCCGCTGGCACGGCTAAAAACACACAGCTCTTCTGGTGAAGCCTCTAATAGTCTGATATCTGAACAGAGCGAAGCACAACAGCTGTGGTCTTCTTTCAGACACACTCACTACAGCAGGGTATGTGTGTGTGTGTGTGTGTGTGTGTGTGTGTGTGTGTGTGTGTGTGTGCGCGCGCGAAAGGGAGAATGTGATTCAACTGGCAGACTGGCAGCACGTCACTGATGAGTCATTGGATATATTTGAGTGGTGGTTATAGCAACTAGAGAGATGTGAACAATTTAACTTCTGACTGAGAAAATCCTGTTATTTATTAGTACAGACAGACAGATAGACAGATAGATAGATAGACAGATAGACAGATAGATACATAGATATATAGACAGACAGACAGACAGACAGACAGACAGACAGACCGTAGCAAAAGACTTTCATTTTGACAAAATAAAAGATATATACACCATAAATTGAGACACAGACAGACACAAATTGTTGCATCAAGTTCAGCTGAATGCAGCAAATTAAGTGTTTGGTGCTCTAAATTATCTGACAAAGGTACCACTTATCCCCCCATTCATGTGTCCCCATGTGTTTAAAAGTAACCTATTCCCTATGTGAAGAGGCTTATTCTGACTTGCAGTACTTGTATCTTTGACTTTTCTCTTGTTTATTGTGAACATCATGGACCAAAATACCAAGTTATTGCATCTGAAAACCTGCTTGGCAATAAACAAGATTCTGATTATTCTGCAAACAATTTCATGTGTTTATATTTCCTCCAATTCAGGTACAACGCCACTGAGGTCTGCCACTGATGTTGGGTAATGAGATCTGGCTCGCAGTTCATCCCAAAGGTTTCTGATGGGGGCTGAGATCAGGGCTCAGGATGTTCAGGAAGTTCTGCCCCACCAAACTGGGAAAGAACATGTCTTGATGGACCTGGCTGTTCTGCACAGGGGTACTGCCGTGTTGGAACAGGAAAGGGAGAATCAAAATTGTTGCTACAGAGTTTGTAGCAGACCGCTGTCTGAGGCACCTCGGAGGGGTCACAACATTGACCTGATGGGTTGTGAGATGACTGACAGGATGAGAAAGGAGACATAACCTGTAGAATGTAAGAAGGAAATCACACTTTGGCTGACATGGCAGACATATGCAGCGGGTGATGAGGGTTTCAAGTAGACATTACCCCCAAGCCAAGAGTGTTGGGAACCACTTCTATAATGTATAATAAAAATAGCACTTGACATTTCCTTGTTTCAGGTGAAAACTGGATACTCTCAGTTAAACTTAAAAGGGGAAAGCAAGCTTAGATGTCAGAAGTAGACATTACATCATTTAAGGGGTAATACATTACAGTATATCGACATATACAAATCATACACTCACTCATATACATACTTTAGAATCATTTCAAACCACAATCTTAGTGGGCAGCAGCATTAATCGGTACTTCAGAATTGTATTTCTCTGCCAGTTTTAAGACGTGACTTGGTGTCTGTGTGGGTGCAGAAAAAAAAGGCTATGACTGATTTTGATTGATGCCAACATTCACAAAATCCCATGGCACCGGTATTCATGTGCATACAGGCAAGAGTTTAACTCAATCTAAATACCAATATCAGCACATTATATGCAAATACAATCTGAGCCACAGGGAGACAGTTAATGCAAATAAATCACATTTGCAACACATAGCCAGTTCCACAGCTCCTGCAGCTTCCTGGCCCACACTCCCCCCACGCTTCACACTTGCAAACAAAGTATTCCCTTTTGGTGTCCAGGCTATCGTCTGCATTTGTTTCACACCCTGAGTGTTAAGGAGACATGTTTATCACATGCATATCACAGCCTCCAGGGTATGATGAACCTTTTAGCTTCTACTTCAGGGGGTGCAGGAAATATCATTCCCCCACCTCTACTTTTGGTTGCAGCCTCAAGTCGGCCAGGGTAGAACTCTCCCTCTCTTTGTATTGTGTGATCATGTGAAATGTGGTTTTGTTATATTGAACCACACAAATAAACTTGACTCTACTTTTGTCAATGATTATGAGTGTATGTTTTTCTGTTCCAAAAGCTTAGCAAGGGGTATTTTGAGTTTATTTAAACAGCTGAGCCTTGAAGAATTTAAATGTCATTAAAAAAAGTATTCTTATCTTACACAAATGTGTATCCTGCTTCCAACAAAGGTGGTTTTCTGGTTCAGAACAAAAGTGTACAGTATTTCATTTTAAAAATCAGACTTGTTGATAATTTCTCTGATCTGTATGCCCAGGCATGTGGTAAAACAATAACACAAGAGAAAACTGAGGATAAAGGACAAAATAGTGGAAGAAAATTAACAGGACTTCCATGCAATAAAACCTAATTGAGAGAAATGACAAAAAATCAGTT
The DNA here is from genome assembly GCF_006386435.1 of Epinephelus moara. Taxonomy (NCBI): domain Eukaryota; kingdom Metazoa; phylum Chordata; class Actinopteri; order Perciformes; family Serranidae; genus Epinephelus; species Epinephelus moara. The sequence goes on along the minus strand of NC_065527.1, from coordinate 41,818,678 downwards.
AACATACACAAATATAACAGAGAAAATGGATTTAAATATCCCTGAAGGTATGCTTACAGGGGATACTGTTTTTAATCAGTGTTATTAGTACATGATAAATACCCTAAGGAGGACCCTAAATGATAAATAATCCTGGCTCTGCAATGCTTTGTTCAGTAAATAGATTATTCCCCCTGCAGCCAGTTTTACTTCCAAAATGTCTTACTTCATATTATCATATACACCTGGCTTTAGAGTTGTGGTAGTGACTCGTGGATTTTAGATGTGAAAACAAGGAACAAATAAATGTGCTGATAGTGACACAACAGCCCTAATAAACCCTACAGACTGTCATCTATTTTTTCGACCCAAACAAACAAAGCTTTATATGAAAGAACAAACCATTTGTTAAAAAACTGAATACATTTAATACATAAAATATATCAGAGGGGAAGTTAATTTTCTATGCGCAGAATATAGGCTCCACATCTCCCATTGATGTGTTTTCTGTTTTAATAATCTATTCTACATAAATGAAGTGAATACTTCCTCTCTAGCCCATACAGGACTGTCAAACAACCGCAATGTTATCATCAAAAAAATAATACAATGCTGGTGTGACCTAGCTTGCTTTAACATAATCTTTAGCACAGATATAAGGTTATGAAACGCCAAGTAAAATTACAAAGGCCACTGTCTAGTTTATCAGTCGTGATAGGGCAAGTGTAAGACAAATATCCACACCACAAACGCTTAAATCAGTGATATATACTAACGTTAATCATTGCCAATGCTATTAAGACGGCTAACGCTAGCTAGCTCTTACAAAGTCGGTTGTTTTGACGGTTAATGCCCGAATTAAACCAACATTAAAAGGTGAAATTGAGCCAGCTACGTGATAAAATAAACGGTATTAAAGAGGCGCCATTGTAGGCAGAGAGACAAAGTGAAAATTTTCGTGGAGTTACTCTAATTCGTGGTTAGATATTTTGCTAAATGGTAAGAGGACGTGTGAATATCATGGAAATTGTGGGGGTGGCCATTCCCGTTACACCACACCGGCACCGTCACGAAAACATCCGGGTCATTGATCAAAAATCTGATGCAAGCTTCAACGTCATCCTGGTAACAAGAGTTACACCCTGTGATCAAACTGTGACACATATTTATACAGCAGGGGTGGTGAGGTATTCACAGTTTTATAAGGTAAAAATACTCAAGGAAAAGTCATTCAAAGTGTCTAAGTATAAGCACATAAGCTTTAGCATCTTAAAATACTTTAAGTACCAAAACTAAAAGTAGTCATTATGCAAAATGGCCCATTTATAATGTGCATAATAGCCTTCATATGGGTAGCCCAATCCACAATAATAAATCATAAGTTATCAGTTGTTACCATTTGTTTGCTTGTTTAACATCTGTTTAGGACAACACATAAGTTCTGCCTGCGTAGTTCCTACCTGGTGCATGTCTATTTACTGTATGATAGTAATGACATTGTGAGGTAAATAAAAAAAGTGCTGAGTGATCCTGCTTGATGAACCGGGTGGACCATATACTGTATAGTACAGTTTGAAAGACATCGGTCTGTGGGCCACAATTGGCTTCCTTTTTGTAACCTTAGCTATGTACTGATCAGTTGTCTCTGACATAATATTGTACTCCTGTCTGTCTGCTGCTTGTTGTCATTGTCGTCATTGTCATTGTTTCATGTACTGTACAGTGACTGCTTGAACTGAATTGTAACATACGGTACTATACCATAATACATCTGATATTCTGTGTTACTGTTGTACTGTACTATACTATATGTTATACTAGATTTTAATATCATGTTATTATTACCAGTACTGTTATTACATTGCATCTTATGCTGTTATACTGTCTTGCCATGCACTGTATTTATATTTTGCAATAATTTTACAGACAACACTACTATTTGCATACATACACGCTTGCTGCTAGCAATCATACTGTGTCATATTACCTCATAACTTTATCTTTAATTGTTCTTATATAGATCTTTTTTTTTTTTTTAATATCTCCATACACTTCCATTGTTTTTGTCATTACTGAAGCTTAGAGTAAATTTTTATAATAAATATGCTGACAGAACTAACTGTTGAGCAAAGTTATGAAGACTGGGCAGAGCAACTGTGACCTAAATAATTTGTTTTCTGAAAATATTATTTGAAAATATAACAAATTGATTTGTGTGAGTAGTACACAGTGGTGGAAATAAAATGAGTACAATTTAGAGCTACTTGTAAGTCTTAATTCTATGCTACATTATACTTCAAGTCCACAACATCTTGGAGTTAGGCTGCTGAAGATTTTAAAAACCAATTATGAGCATAAAAAACAATGTGTTATTATACAGTAAATTAAACCACCCAAAAGTGTAAAAAACCTTAAATGTAACTGCATTGTTGTTCCTAATAATAATAATAATAATTATAATAATAATGTAACAACAACAGAGCACCTTTTGGCTGTACAGTGAGTGAGTACTTAATACTTTAAGTACACCTCCATGATAAAAAAACATACATACTTTTACTTAAGTAAGATTCTGAACAGAGGTTTTTTACTTTTAACAGAATATTTTTTTAAAATTCTAGCATCGCTAATACTTCAGTAAAACATCTAATTACTTCTTCCACCACTGGTAGTACATTCCCCATATGATCATCACTGATTATGCACCAAACCCCAACAAACTGGGCTTATCATGCAGGGCTGTAACAGATGCTTTGATTAAGAACAGTTATTTAAAATGTTTGTTTCCATTTTCACAGCCCTGAGATCATGGCTAATATTTAGTTTCTTGCACCATCTAGTGGCTGCAGGGAAGAACTGAGTATCATTAAGAGACCTTGTACAGTTGAAAGTATATATATTAATGATAGTGTTTAAATCCAGTGAAAAAGTCAGTAAATTCAGGTGCTATGGTTTAACAACTCCTCGTGTTTCATGAAAACATCCGCACAGCTCAAGAGGGTGAGAACTAGACAGACCACGACCTGTGTGTTTACCCAAAGAGATTCACAATCTCTGCAGGCAGAGTAAACACAGGCTGTATTTCACCAGGAAATACAATGTTGTGAGTCTAAACAAAATCACTGTTCACTGATCTAAAGCAACTATGTCCAAAGTCTGACTCCGGGGTTAATTGTGACAGCAATGGCTGCCGCTTACAGGAGATAAAACAATTGTGCTTGTCCCATTTGTAGGTGATGTTTTTCTTAAATAACCCATATAGGCAGCTGGTCCCCTAGTATTTCCACATTATCTTATCTGGCCCCCATTCAAAAAAGTTTGGATACCCCTGCTTTTAAGGGCTGTATATGGAGATAGATTATGTAAATGTGTAATCTGTAAATATAAAACACTTTGCACAAAAACAGAAACGATTTGTAAATGCAAGAACATGTAACAGATCTGCAAATACAAAAATTCCACAGATACACTAATAAATGATAATACTAATAAATGAAAAGCATTTGTGAATATCTCCCTAACATTTATAACTTCCAAACAGGGATTTGTGAATGAAGTTTTTATCAGTGACTCAAAAAGACATTTGTGTATCTCAGTTCTAGGCTTGCAGATTTGCATTTTACACACACAGAGTTTCTGTCAGTTCGAATGAAAATTTTCGGACAGCACTTGATCGCCTACTGACGATGCAATTTCTGCATTTTAAAATTAGACCATGTATATTTACAGATTACACACTGTTATTACACATGACTTTTATACAGCTGATTCTGGTATTTTTAGGCTAATATAATAAGTAAAAAAAATAGCATTTAACATCATATTCTTGTGTTGGTCAACAAAAAAAAGACAAAATAAAGTGCAACAGTTACATGATATAAAATGTGAAGGCTATGTGGTATTTTAGGGCAGTGGTTCCCAACTGCTAGGTCAGGGTCTAAAAATGGGTCGCGGGTCCATTCTGAATGGACCACAGGTGACTCGATAGCGTGTCAACTTTGTAGAAACACACTTTATTTTTAAGTGCACTGAATTATGGGCAAAGTGCTTTTATTTGGAAGTGGTGTTTCCCACTGTAGAGTGAGTGACTAATGTCTAAGGAGAAATCTGGACCCTGTGGCTGGACCAATTAAGAACCACCTTTTTAGGATATGCGGGGTTGTACTAGTAGAATTTAGACCCTGCTGATCTCCTCCTCACTTTTGTACATTTTAGGTCATGATGGAACAACTAAACTTTTGTGACATCTGGATGCAATAGCAAAAGAGACATCATCTCAATATGACTAATTCAGTAAAAGAGGAAGATCTTGGAAATATATATATATATATATATATATATATATATATATATATATGTATATCTATATTGCCTCAGTTTTACCGCTTTTTCACCAAATAAGCTCAGGTTCTCGAACCAGTTCCATTCAGGATTCTTGACACCTTTGTGCTCTCAAGCAAACCAGCCCACATTTCCACCAGTTTCGAGCGGGACCATTACAACCAAGGATGAGTAATCATCAGAGGGTGTTGGACAACTCACAACAGAAGTAACCTGTGAGCTTCTGTTCTGTTATTACAGATGTATGTTTTTATCCGAAGACAAGGCATAGACCAACTATTATTGAGACCACTGCACTCTCCTTTTTTCTGTCAATTTCTCACTTGACTTGTCCATTGCTGCCTTCTCCATCCACTCTTTCCAGTCTGTACAATATGACACGCCCATTGATGTCATCACAGTTAGCACTTCAGGTTAAGGAAAACCTGCTAATTTAGGTTCCAGCTGGAAACATACTTTCTGGGTTCTGTACCAACTTAATTTTGGTCAAAATGCTGTAAACGGTTCAAAATTAGATGCAGGAACTGGAACACAACCAGTTCCAAGTTGGTGGAAAAGTGGTATGAGCTGCCTGTTGATCTGAGTGTCATGCACACACACATTTCCTGTGTTAATTATAATTGACAGTAAGTTTACAACGATCTACAACAACAAACACAAAGAGAGAGAGAGAGAGACTCCAATCAGATGCCACAGATTTTAGTTTTTTTCTTAATAAAACAAACTTGATTGTTTTCATGAAAAAACATTAGGTAAAACACATTTAACATATTTTTAACAACCTCACACATTTTCGCTGCACCGAGAAGGTAAATGAGTTATTGCATCCATTATAAAACATCATAGCTTTACAAGCACAATGCACTTCTGCTTCCTATAAAATAATAATTACTGTAGTTGAAGAGATGATGTTAGATTAAAAACACTGCAAATCCAAATAGTTCTCATGGCTCATGGCTCATGGCACTTAAAAAATATCAAAATCCATGGAAGTGAATAAAAAACATCTGGAAAGTTGATTTCAGAAAAAAACTGTCATCAAATGTAAGGCTTTTGGTGTATTTTTGTATGAGAAAAGTGCTTCCTTATTTTGGTCCGGCTGGACAGTCCACAAGTGGTCAGAAAACAGACACAGATGTAAGTAAAGCAGCCAATGTTCAGGTGGTTAATAACACTTCAAAAATCCTAAGCTTGGTTCATACGTACAAACATACTTCCCATCTTGTTCACAGTTCAAGAAAAACATACAAAAAGAGATCATACAAATTGATTTGTTTTGATCTAACCTGAGCTGTTGTGTAGTCCATGTAATCCACTAATCACTGGTTATAATGTAAAAATAAGTCTAATACAAAGAGTTGTAACTGAAATACTGTTTTTGTGACCTTCTACGACAGCAAACAGAGCTTGCTGACTGGTAAAGGCAGTGAATATCCAGCTGAGGTTATTTTGTTCCTTTAGAAAACCTACTCTGAAAATGTGCCTAAATCAAGATTTCGATGTTTAAAACATCTCAGTAATGTTTCATCTTTTTGCTGGAATTATTGTACAATAAGTTAAAATGCTCACCTATGTGCAAACTTTAAAATATTATTAATAAAAACTCCACAAAAACCAAAACATTTAAATTATTCCTGATCAAACTATCCTGGTCCACTGATATGAATGTTACGCTATGCTTGGCTGATAATATTGGAGGTACACCTCTCACATTCTTCACACAACTGTTAAGTGTGAGTACTGCATATATTTCTATAATCTATGCGTCAGTTTGTGGTGTCTTTGCCATCTTTGTTTGTTTGTCTGATGTATTTGTCTGCCTATGTATGTTTTATGTGGAGATGGACCTGCTCCTATGTTTCTCAGCTTCTGCTCTCTCCTCCTCAGTGAGGGCCCACGGCTGGATCTTCCCGCTGCCAAATAAGGTGAAGACGAAAGCGCCACAGGCATTAATCCCAGCTGCCACCCAGAACACCTTCCTCCAGCCTGCCAGGGTGTGCTGACAACCAAAGAAGAAGAGGTGGTGTATTACTTCAGTGACCCGTCATGTACAGTATGTGTTGTGTGCCGTCTGTAACTATAACTTTTTAAATGTGTCTGCATATGAGGGTCGGAGAAAGCCAATAACAAAAGACAGTTTCTGGTGAGAGAAGCTAATTTAATTGATGAAAGAGGACTGTTTGCAGAGTCCTTTGTTTAGAGTTGTTTTCCAAATCGCTCCTCATTTGAAGGACTGGGAAAAATGAGAAGAGAAATTAAGAGATAAGATAAATTACCAGTGGTGGAGGAAGTATTCAAATCTTTTACTTAAAGGTATACTACAAAGGGTTTTTCTAAAAATCAACTGAGTGCCCTAACCAGGCCAGCCATGAGGAAATATGGGTGGAGGGACAACATTTTTAAAAAGTAGCCCCTCATCCACACCCCTGTACATTTTTATACTACCTGCAAATATAATCTCATTAATCATATTTACACGTGTATTCTGTATCTACTTGTACCTATTGTTAAGACCTTGTTTTCCTGTTTTGAAAAGCAGAGGTAGTCAAATATGTGCCCTGGGCCAAAAAAAAAGGCCTCCAATGAATGATTACAGAAAAGTAAAATGAAACATTGATTGAGGAAATTACTACAAGGTATTAAATCGAAAGATCAAATGAGGGGTGAACAAATATTTTTTTTCTTCATTTATTCATTCTATCTTGAGGCTACTTTAATTAAAACTTGCTGAAAATGTGTGCAGAGCTGAAATAGTGTAAAGAGTATGTGGCTGTCAGCTGTTTCCAGTCAAACCCATGTTTTGCAATTTCAAGACTGTTTAGGGACCACTGTATGCAGAAATGTTTAAATACACCATCTTTATAAAGGGCAATGTTCCTTTTTCCCTCGTCAAAATTTAGCTTAACTTTGGAGCGTCATTAGGGCCCCGTTTCGACAAGATACAATAACATGGTTGGTACCAATGGATGCCTTAGATCCTCTCGTTTAATATGATACCCGTGTTTTCACCATAGCTTTTAAACTGAGCCCGATACAGCAGTTTTTATTTAAAATTAGTGTGCCTCACCTCTCACCTTCAGCTTCCACTGTCACACTTGGATCTTCTTCACGTTCTATTTTGTCAGACATTTGTCCATCACCTCTCTGCTCTTTTCACTTTCCTGTTCCCTCTGCACCCTGACTTTTCCTTCAGGACTTCCTGACTTTTGGTGAGACATCCTGACTCAGCTAATCAGGCAGCAGTACGCCTCACGTATTTACACAAGTGGCTCTTGTGAGTTCTGCGCAACGTGTACCTGACCCATGTCAGCTGGACTGTACCATTTTACAATACCTGTGGGGGGCTGGAGTATCAGAAATGTGTTTTAATTATAAAATGTAATTTATTTATCATGTAAATACTTTAAGTCAGTAATAAATTGTTGTACTTGATCTCATTTAAGGGTCAACCATAGACCTTTTCATGTCTATTGGTACCATCCAAAACTTTTCACAATGGAAACGGAAAAATAACCTCTAAAGTCTAACAAACTGAACTAAACTGGACTGTTTGGCGGAAACGAGGCTTAAGAGACATAGTGCTGAAAAACGCTATACCTTTAAGTAAAAACATAAAAATAGTATATTACACACACGCACGCACGCACGCACGCACGCACGTACGCACGCACACACACACATACACACACACACACACAGACCAGACAAATCCTCAGTGAAGTCCCCACTGACTTACATCCTCAGTAAAGTATCCTGTAGCTATGGGTGCCAAGACTCCAGGAATGGTCCCAAATGTGTTAGTGATTCCCAAAAGAAATCCAGCGTACCTGAAGGAGAGAGAGCGAGTAGTTATCAGCCTAAAATGTACTACTTTCTATGAAGTCAGAATACAGTTACTACATTTAATTTAGTCGATAACACATGAACATTTGAGTCAGAAGGAACAGCATCATTAGGTTATCAATACAAGTAAGTTTTCGTCAGGACTGAAACGATTGGTTGATCAACAGGAAATAAATTCTGATAATTAGTTATCTCAACAAATAAAGCAAAAAACAATCTCTGGTTTTAGGTCTCAATTTGATGTTTTTCTCTGTTTTATATCTTTGTAAACTGAATAATTTGGGGTTTTGAAAATTTGAAGATGTCATGCTTGCCTTCTGAAGAAACTGAAATGGCCACATTCAACCTTTGCCCTAAGCCTAAAAAATGACTGAATTTATGATTAGGGTGAAGGAGTGTGGTTGATTACACCCACCGCGGAGCGATGTCTATTTGGTTCATATAGACTCCAGAGGCAGTGATCCCTCCTAGGGTGCTGGAGAGTGTGAGGAGGGTGACAGTGAGGATGTGGCTGCAGCCAGCGTAACTCACACCCACGAGGAGAGCTGAGGATGGCAACAGACCTGCAGAGAGGAGGACGATGTTAAAAAAGAAGGAAATAGCATGCACTTTGAGAAACCATCACTGGTATTACTGGTTCTCTTTGTGTTATTAGGTATTAACTTGTGAAAATGCACTTCGCCAACTGGGTGTGGCCAGGCGGATTTTGCAAGTTTGGCACACCGTGCGCCTGGCGCAGCTACTCCTCTATCCCACCTCTGTCCCTCCTACCGGCGCAAGTCGGAAAGAGGGAGGAGAGAAGGCGTGGAGTGGGTTTTACACACATCACACCAATCAAATGAGCCCCTCTCCTCGCCCTTAAATGCGCCGCACGAAGGTGTAATGAGAGTTTATTCAATTCGCCATTGCAGAAGAGAGCAGCAGCGTCAGACGGCCAAACTTCTCCCAGGAGGAAACTGATGTTTTGGTCAGAGAGGTCTGCTCGCAGTGTCCGAATATACGGAACTGCGAGCAGACCTCCACGGGCTGATGATGCCAAGGTAGCCTGGGAGGAGGTCACCACAATTGTAAATCAATGTTGCGTTTCTCTCGTGCGCGCTCTCTCTCTCTTTCTCTCTCACAGTCTCACTCTGTTTCTTTTCTTTTGACTTTTCTAAGATGACAGATGCTGAATATATACTCCCTATCTGATGCTGTGGAGTGACCAGTGTGTTGATCTTGTTTGTGGTTGGCNTGCGCCGCCACACCCATCTCAGCGCACCTCGGTCTGCCAAACTACCAAACTGAGCGCGCCTCGGGTTGCGCTGCTCGAAACTAGCTCTACGCGGGGTTCGCCACCCTGCGCCACCTGCGCTGCGCCGGGAAACTAGAGCCCTTAATCTAAACCAGATGAGGGCAGCATTACTCTATTTGAAATCATTGTCTGTGAAGCTTGAAAGGGGCAATGACTGTTCACTGTGCAATCCTGTCTTGTATAATGACAATAAAGCTTAAACCAACTATTTAAAAGTACCTACATTCTTGTATTTGAGTAAAAAAGTCAATATTTCCATATTCTACAATACAGTCTGTACATGTGTTTTTGGACAGTAACAGTTTTCATTGTTTTGCCCCCTCACTCCAACATATTAAGTATGCCAGGAATTAGTCCTAAATCCTGGAAATGAGTTAGCAATGAGACTACAGAATGTCATCATACCAAACACAGCTTTACAGCCTCGTTGGGGTGTTGACGTTAAGTCATGTAACCATGGTGTAGTTCAATTATAGCCTAATGTTTGCTTATTACTTCTAGCAATTACATGAATTCTTCAAATAATCCGAAAACTAGTGTTCATTTGTGAAGATTATCTTGCTGAACAAAACCTGTAAGAATCAAGAACGTTTGCTTGCCACAGAGCTTATTTTCTGCAATAATCGAAAAGCCAATGGAAAAATTTATTTTGTCAAGGGAACCAGGGTTATGCTAACTTCCATGTTGCCTACAAAAAAAACATCATCCCTGCAGCACGCTATTGCATCTTAAATAAAAGGTTGACTATGAGGTTAAAGCTGACTTCCAGCTTCACAGGGACTTTTAAACCCCTGGTTAGAACCTGCAGTGGGGGGTTTGAACCTGGGGCAGTGGAGCCCCCCTGTGCAGAGTTTGCATGTTCTCCCTGTGTCAGTGTGGGTTTTCTCCAGGTTCTCCGTCTTCCTCCCACAATCTTAAGACATGCATGTCAGGTTAATTGGTGACTCTAAATTGTCCGTAGGTGTGAATGTGAGCATGAATGGTTGTTTGTCTCTATGTGCCAGCCCTGTGATAGTCTGGTGACCTGTCCAGGGTGTACCCTGCCTCTCGCCCGATGTCAGCTGGGATAAGCTCCAGCACCCCCACGACCCCTAACAGGATAAGTTGTTACGGAAAAAAAAAATGAATGAATGCACCTTTAAGTGTTTTCATATCCATATTAAGTGATCAGTGTGGGTTTCAATAAAAAGGGGCATAAATCTACACAGTTCATCAGAAGTGGAGGTGCACACGTTGTGCCAGAGCCAAAAAATAATGTCATAAGCAGAAAACAGGCTGAAAATGAAGTCAAACTGTCAGGTGTAAATAACTTCTCAGAGTCCTTAACTTCCTCCATGCCTGTATCCATTGTCTTGTGACACTCAGCCTGACACAGAGGCAATCATGCAGCACAGGTGTACAGAAGAGATATAAACAAAACGGCTCTGAGGGGAAAAGCTGTTTTTACCTGCAACTGTGAAGAGCTTGCGTACAACAGTGACGCTGAACACCCTCCTCTCGATGAGACTGTCAGCTACGACACCTGACAGTGTTGAGAACAACCAGCCGCCGAGGTACGGCAGAGCGGAGAGGAAACCATTCTGGACAGAGAGAGAGAGTAGTATTCAAAGGATTTAGTAAATACATGTTGCTCGTCTTCCTCCAGTTTTAAATGATATGTAAGTAAGTATATTATAATGCCCTGTCATGACATATTGGTAAAGACTAATGTTTGACATGCTTAATGTCCTTCTCAAGAGCTAGATGAGAAGATTGATGCCTCTCTCATGTCTGTACGGTAAATATGAAACAGCAGCTAGTTAGCTTAGCTTAGCATAAAGACTGGAAACAGGGGTTAACAGCTAGCCTGGCTCTGTATGAAAAAACTGCCTATCAGCACCTCTAAGGCTCAAAAAGTCATATGTGAGAAGCAAATTAAAATATACTTACTTAGTAGAAATTTTGTTCCAGGTCTGTTTTAAACTGGGTTGAGTGACATAAAACAGCTAGCATCATTTAATAACAGAATAATGACTTTGTGATGCCGCTTTTAAACACCTTCATGTATGTTGCTGTTTTTTTAGATTATTTTTTTTTTAGGATTTTTTGCCTTTATCATAAAGTATGGAGATGTACATCAATTATAATTATCATTTATTTTCGATCATTATGTATGATCACTGATTATCATCATTTTTTAATGTGAAATGGAGGAACAAATAAATCAAAACCTCACTGATTTAAGGTCAAAGTGCATGATGACGTTCATGTAGGTAGGCAGGGAGGTGAGCAGGGTGTAGTAAGACCAGTTTGAACACATCTGGGTGATGATGATGGCCCACAGAGGAACCGACAGCAGCATGGATAGAAGGGGCACGGACCAGCCATGACCTGTACCCTGCAGATAGATGACAAAATCTTGAGAAAACACTACACATATATAACGAATAACACCCCTAATAAATCATTTCCTTTTCATCACTGAAATTATGAAACAGTAAACAAGATCAAGTATTAGAAAGAGGGAGGATATAAAGGTATATTATGCAGGATTTTCCTAAAAGAAAACAATTTATAGTCTCACACAGAGAAATAATCCCTCTCAATTATCATTAATGACCCACTAGAAGTGTGGTGGCATTTTTATTTGCAGAGACTCTGCCCTCTGCCTGTGTTTTCTTATTTTCTACTTATTTAGCTGTGTTCAGGACACTCGTGGGCACTGCATGCAGGTGAGATCGGACTTTATATATAAAGGTAACTGACCAGGTGTTAGGCCGTGAGCAGCACGTATTCAAGAGAAAGCTATGAAAATCCCAAAACAGTGCAGAAAAATGACAAATATAGCAAACGTGGGGTTGGCTTTCACTTCCCCTGGTGATACTGTTTACAAACAGCAGCCAATATTTCCTGCACAGAATACCTTTAAGAAAGAAAAGGCAATTCTGTCAGATGTTCCCGTTTAAAGGCATATTGACTTGTTGGCATAAAGACAGCTAAACAACAAAAGGATGGCTGAGGGGAAGAGAAAGTAAGAAAATAAGGGAACATTATGGAAAACAGGACATTTGAGGAGTTATTTAAGAACGGCTTTTCAGTGAAAGCAGAAAAATCTCCAAAATGGAGTCAAGGTGTGAGGGATAACACTGGCCGCGTTTCAGTTCTCGTCCAACATGTCCTTGTTTACTTCCCCTTGGCACCTGCCCTCAAGAGAAATCCCCACTGCCATGATAAGTGTTGTTTCATTTGTTTGAAAAACTGAAGTGAACACAGTGAGATCAACACAATGGTCACTCCAGAGGTGTATACTACCCACAATCCATTGCAGTTCTGCATTTGATCAAGGCTCCATGAGAGCTATGGGGTATGACACATGTGTAATGTAACTGGAGCTGTGATGGTGGAGGGTTACAGCAGACACTGCTAGGAATTAAGGGCTGGTGTCTTCTCAGGTGCTCCGTGGGTGCGCTCGGCCTGACAGAAATTCTTGGGTGAGCTCAAATGGATGTCAGCTGATATAAAATAGAGCAATAACATATGGCAGCTGTCTGTTTATCGTCTTTTATTATTGACCCTTTCAATAACTGCCTAATTCTCACCAATATCTTTATTTTTCGCCACGTTTCTTAGGTCAATCTCAATGATAGCTTGATATTTTATAAAAAAAACTGTAATATAACTAATTGCAGTTATTATTTACTTAGATTGTCGTACTATTCAGCTTGTGTGATTTCTTTATCCCCAACATTATGTAAATGCATGGAAAACTGCTGTTTTGCAAAATATCATAAACCAGTAGCAATAATAGTCATTATTATTATGATATGTTAGTGATATGGCTCACAAACAGAAATTACCATCTGCTTGCCAAAGTATTACAACTATCAACAGAAGACACCTTCGCCTCATAGAAATGATCGAGTCCGCAGGTATATGTGATGATTAGTAAAATGCAGTAAAGTGCTAAGGCTTCAGCTGGTGATCGATCCATGGTCACTGGGCTAAAATAATGGCAAATGCATTCAATTTCAATCCTTGCACCTCCCCCACCCGCTCTCCTTCTGCTTTCTAAGTGGCTTCTGTGCTATGTAAGCTGTTAAGTAATATGAAGGGCTGTAAATGAATGAGGGGAAGAGGAACTGCTAATAAAATGTGGCGTCAGTTTCAATACTTGTAAAACTCCCTTTCTGACATACAGTTTGGCTAAAAAACAGCTGCATAAATCACCTTCTTGGCAGCTTCCATACAAACTGGTTATACAGGAAAACTGTAGGAGTGGACTTAGAATAATAATTTGCTGTTTAATGTATTTATATTAATATTTTCTTTATCTTGTCAATAAAGAGGAGCTGCAATACAACAATGCACGTCACTGTAAATTAGGTGATGGTTAATGTTTAATGTGCACCTGAGGTCCGATGGAGTTTATGATGTAATCTCTCTCCTCTTTGCTGATTCGACGATGAGTGCGAGGGTCATCGGATACAAAAATAAACCAAAAGATGGCCCAGAGGCAACCAGCACCTCCTGAAAGACAGACAGACAGACAGACAGACAGACAGACAGACAGACAGACAGAGAGAAGCTTTTATTGTATACGATGGTGAATAATTAAAGGAAAGGTGTGGTATTCAGGGTTAAAAGTGAATGCCTGATGCGATAATAAAATCAAACTGCTCCAAATGTATCTTGCATCAAGAAGATTACATTATTTTAAAAACCCAATCAGCATAAAAGTAATTTTATTCCTGTTGTAACGCAAACAGAAATAAACCTATAATATAAGGTAGGTAAAGTAAGATAAAAACCTTAAATTGTTCATGTCATGCAACTAGGGGTGGGAATCTCCAGGCACCTCATGATTCGATTACAATTTAGAGGGTAACGATGTACACACGCCTACGTAGGGTCCAGTGTTTGCATAGCCTACTGTAATATTTCCCCTGAAACAGTATGCAATTCACCTTTTATTTAATAATATTTGGTATGCATCCTTTTTATTTTAATAAGTTAACTGCATTAATGAATGAATGGATTAATCTGAAAGGACCTTACAGTTTCCTGTGTGTATAAGAATAACATGAGGGGGAGGGGGACTGCTCTGCCTCAGGTGCTGTGTTGTTATTTACATTATGCCAGCAGAGGAGCTGTGAGCAGCCTCTTTCTTTGTTAGAGACACTAGGCAGGCCAGGCACGGGTTTTTTAAAGGTAAAACAGATTGAGCAGAGAGTCATTTTCTTCTGGTTAATGCTGCAAAGTGTGTTGGTCAGCCAGACATTAACTTAAAACAAGCTTGCAAAAGCTGACTTTTGTGACAATAAATTAGTAACTTTAGCTTGTCCACGCTGCAGACTGTCTTTGCAGTTAAGTTCCGCCTCTTTTGTTCCTTCAACATTATGTTATGAACAAATATTTACATTCATTGACATTTGTAAATCGATGCAGAATCGTCTGCATCCACATTGCGATGCATCTACGAATACATTTTTTTACCCTACCCCTACATGCAACAGTAAACTACTTGAAACTGAAGTAAAGTCCCTCTTCCACCACTGTTTTTGTGTGGCCTTAGTATTCTCCGAATTACTGCAACTGTTTTCTTTGTGTCTCATTCAGCAGCAACTATTATTTAATCACATTTAATTTGTTTCACATTATTCATTTATATCAGAGAGGGAATTTATGTTCTGCATATTTAAGTTTCTTATTGTTGTGCAGCATCTACCACCCTGGCATCTTTCCTGTGAGAGACTGAGGTATGTCATGCTTTATATGTGAATATGTGATTGTACTTGGGTGTTTTCCTTCCTCACCACAGATGTAGAAGACAGCAGGCCAGCCTAAGGTTTGGCAGATGTAGCCGGTGAGCGGCAGAGCCACAAAGGCCCCAAAGTTGCCCCCAGATCCCGACAGGGACATAAGGCGAGAGCGCTCCAGAGGAGGAGCCCACCGAGCCCACATGGACATCATGGCTGGGAATGTCACACCCTGAAGAAACATGGAGAGACAGGCAGTGAGACGAGAGTGAGACAAGTAAAATAATGTGGATGTGTTGCAGTGCTGCAGTCAAGACCACCTAAACCAAGACCAAGTTATGACCAAGACCAGAGTGTATCAAGACCGAGACAAGACCAAGACTTGAGGGGCTGAGACCAAGTCAGGATCAAGACCAGACCTGTGCAAGTCCCACATTGCAGAGCACACTTATGATAACATGTGGAGCATGCAGACCAGTCAATTTTACTGAAAAACAATATCTGCCAGATGTATCCGCAAATTAATGTCTACTACTCCATTATTGTTGTTAAATTCATCCTTAAAAGGTTCTGCATTGTAAACTAGAAGTACTAAGTCGTGAAACTGACTGTACACACAGCAGCCTCCTGTGCCCTGCTCAACACAGTCTTACCTCTCCAAAGCCCTCCAAAGCTCGTAGTGCAAACAGCCAATACGACCCCATCTGGGCAGCCAGAGGGGTGAGCAGCGTGAGGGCAGCAGTGCCCAGCACACCCAAACCCAGGAAGATGGTCCCCCCGTAGTGACCAGACAGGTAGCCCCCCGGGATCTGTGTGCACAGGTACCCAAAGAAGAAGGCTCCCAGCAGCCAGCCCTGAGTCTCCGAGTCCCAAGGATACTGGGGGACCTGGGACAAGAGGACAGAGAGTGGGAAGTGTTTATGGTAAAAGGAATTCAGACACTGTTGGCAGGTTACCTACTCTTACTTACATCTGATTTTAGATGAGTTTTCACCACTTAGCGAAGGCAATAGAGGTTGTATACAGTCTGTCTTCATCACAAATGTGTAAATAGCAGGGATGCACCCACTGTGAGATTCTGGGCCGATACCAATATTCTGCCGATAAATTGGTGCATCCCTAGTAAATAGGGTGAAAGCAGATAGGATTGAGATCTGTCTCAGGCAACATTCATATAAGGAAAAATCTGGACTGGAATTTTCCAGTCAAACCAGTAATTTTTAGCACTTTTGCCTTTATTAGATAGTAAAGTCTAGCATGAAATGGGAGGTAAGAGAGGGGATGACATGCAGCAAAGGGCATGAGATGGAATGTGAAACGTTATGGTTTTCCTCCAATTTCAAGTTCATAACCGCACTGCAGTGCCAAGTCAAAGTAAAAACAAAACTGTATCAGTATAAATTATACATAGGCTACAGTGTGAACAGAAAGAGGACCAATCAGAGCTGAAGTGGACCAGAGAGAGAACTGAGTCCTCTTTCAAATGAACTGACAATGTGAATGCAAGAAGAACTGAGTCTCCTTTCTCTCTGTCCACTTTTTGGTCCACTTTAAGAGGACTGAGTTCGGTTCCTTTAAAAAGGACCAAGTGTGAAAACACCCTTAGACTTACTTAATTCAAAGACACAAACCTACATACAGCATGTTATCTTATAGCAGGTGCCCTATCAAAAGTGTTTCAATTCAAACTACACACAAGTTGTAACATGTTTAAGATTATTCTTTAAGAACGTTACCCCCTCAAGTTGTAGGAAAGTGTCGCTGCTGTTTTCTGTCCCTGTTGGCAGGGGACAGGCAGAGGTGATGGAGCTGTTCTGGGCTGGTTTGGAATCAGTGGTATTCACCATGGCTACCATAGCAACACTCAGGTTGACACGAAGACCGTAGACCATGGAGAACCCAAAGAACATCAGGAAGGCCAGGTTGAGGCGAGCCGAGCAGCACACAGGAGGAACTGTTCACATAGAATACAATGATTTTAACATGCAGTCTGGACTGAGAGCATGGAGTCATTGTGAATATCATTTCAAATGTTTCAGATTAACGTCAGAATTAAAGGTCCAGTGTGTAGGATTAAGGTGTACATTGGCAGAAATGGTATATAATATAACAAGTATCTATTCTTTAGTGTATAATCACCTGAAAATAAGAATTGTTGTGTTTTTATAACTTCAGAATGAGCCATTTATATCTACATACTAGGGAGCGGGTCCTCGTCTACGGAGATGATGAGAAGATGCTATGTTGCACTGCAATGTTTCTGCAGTAGCTCAGAATGGACAAACCAAACGAGCTCTAAATAGGGTCATTTGCATTTTCATGTCAGCCACCATAGTTAAAATCCCCTCCACTACAAGCAGCATTGGAAAAACACCGATATTTTGCCATTACACTGCTTTATTAAGTGTTTGTACCAGTTTAAATCACACTGAAGGAATTCTAACTGGGAGAAGCTTCAGCTGGTTGCAATCTGCAATCCTCACCACTGGATGCCACTACATCACCTTAAATCTTACACACTGTACCTTTGAGTGTTGTTTATGGGTTGAGAAAGTTGTCCTACTTTTTTAAATAACTACTTCTTCTTCAGCTAAATAAATTAATCAAAAGCACATTTAATTAGAGAAACAGTGTCTCAAATCAGAAGAAATGCTGATGAAAAGCTGACGTCATGCAGAAACACGTTTTCGAAGATAAGGACACTAAACTAATGCAATTTTTAAAATGAATTATTTTAATTAACTTATTTCAGATTGCTTTACTAATAACAAAATTAATTCTACTTGATCAACCGTCAATGTTAAACTGATATCCACTCTCACTCTACTCCTCTTACTCTGTTTACTCTAAATATTCAGCAAAGTTTCCAGATAGGTGATCACCCTTTTGTTTAACAGCACAAGAGATAATTGCATTAGATTGGGTTAATAAGTAAATAACATAACATAATTTAAAAAGCCTCTGAGGAGCTGAGGAGCTATTGTGTAATGCCAACTCCTCTCCAGTTACATTTAAAATATTACTAAAAGACGCAAATGAAATGTTACTAAAAGGCAGAATTGGTAATTATATTAAAAAGGAACATTTTATATAATAACCTAATTTTGTCTTTTAAGTACAAAATAAGCATCTTGTGAGTAGAGACCCAATTAACTACTCTTTTAAAAATTAACTTTAAAGAGCAATTTTATTGTTGGACCAACTTTTTCCAGCTTGTGGTCTTAAATGGGTCACTGGTCATAAGCTGAAACACGCTGATCTGACAGTAAAGTTTTTATACTACAAGTGTTGCTAGAAAGCAGGTGACCAGAAATCCCTTCTCTGCTCTGTCTCCTATTCTACTAAACACTTTAAACCACATGAAATAAAAAACGGATCATCAAAATAACTGTCAGTTGCAGTCTTAAGTATAAATACAGCTGACACTACTTGTCTTGAGAGTTTTAGCATGACGCAAATCCAAAATCTTAAAATAACAAAGATAAACACACCTGCATCATTCTCGATAAGGGGCTCACTGTCCTCGCGCTCCTCCGAAGGGGCTGAGTTGATGGAGTAGCCATTTGGTAAAGGCATGGCACCCGGCTGACCCGGGAAATATCAAGTCTGTGAAATTCTGTCACTGAGCCATGGTGTCCAGGAAACCTGCTGGATGGACAAAGGTTGAAATCAGAAGTCAGAAAAACACGAACAGAGGATGTTACATTAACATGTGACAGACAAGTTAGTACAAGAAGACGAGTCAAGTGACACAGCATATCAGCAGATGATGATAAAAAGCTTGATAACACTGATATACAAAAACACACACAATGACACTTCCTGATTTCACAAATTGTTGGGAGTTTCGCCAGACTTCCACTCAGTGTTGAGGAAGCCCCTTTGAAAGAATAGCTTTCAAAGCTATCAATTACTTCACACTGGAGAAAGTTTAACTACGGCAAAGCTACCTTCTGGAGAAATCTAGTTTGGTTAACTAAAGCTACTTAAATAGAGTAGTTCAAAATACTTGGCAAAAAAATGTATCACATGAGGGCCACATGTGATATGTATGATGTGCAAACTGTAGTAAAACTAGAAGTTAGATTACATGTAGGTACTGATCCCCAACACTGCGCCAACTGACAAGGGTCACAGATGCTCAGAGTGGATGCACTGCAGTGTGAGGAGGACATGTGATGAAGATGAAGCGTGAGTTTATCTCTTTACTTATTTAGAACCTGTGAACAAGAAAAGGTAATGTACAACACAACAGGCTGGATTTGCTCTCATTGTTGGGTAAAACCCTCTTTCATTAAAATGTCTACTTTTCAGGAACTCAGAAAACCACCTCTGTCGTCATCTTGACATCTCTCACATACGTCTCTTTTCAAGCGTACCAAGGTGGTTTTTAAAAGGTTTTATGAAACCAGCTTGAAAAATGAAAATGACCAAACTAAAGGCAACACTGGGAACAACAGATAAGAATGGAAATACCAGACGAGGTGTGGATAAGAGCCTGGGAAACTCAGCATACCTCTACAACATATTGAGCATACTAACTAAGTATTTTCTTAGTTTTATAACCACTAAGCATAAGTAAAAATTCATTAAGACCCAGTATTGTTGACATATTGACAAAGTGTGTTTTTTGCTGATAAAATTACTGTTTATTGAAATGGAGTCTGGAGGGTTTGCCAAAGGAGATTTCAGGCTGTTTCTGGTTAAACAAAAAGGTTTTTACTCTTTGACAAAAAGGTCTTACTCTGTAAGGATCCTTTCTATAATGCTGTCAGACACTTATAACAATCTGAGCATGTCAGTGGCAAACACAAGCACTTACAGTGGATGTAAATTGAAGGTGCAAAGATGTGTTTACATTGCAGTCTGTTTTTCTATCATTCAACACTGGACCAGTTTCAAAAATTAAAGACATCTTGACTTGATTATAGTTTCACTATTTTCTAGCAAATAATAAGTAAGGAAACAATTCACAGGTTGATCAACGATGAGAACAATCAGCAGCATCTCCAACAGAATGGATATAATTAGCTTTGGTGGCAGTGCTGACCTAAAAACGCAGGGACATATAACTCTAAACATTAAGAGTGAATTTGCCTTGAGGTTTTAGGCCAGAATATAACTGAGTTATTGTTCTGAGTTTCACTTGTCACGCTTCCTGCTGGAAAGCTTTGATGGGCAGGAAAGTGACAACTCGTGATGTTGCTGCTTCTAAATATTGTTATTGAGGAACTGAGAAAAACACAAGCTACCTGTTAGTATCCCGATGTGAATGATCTGAAAAGTTTTGGGGTGGGTGAGCTGGGTTTCATAAGATGTCAATAATTTCTCATGACAGCAGATACAGTGTTATCAGAGTACATAGCAGGTCATAAAGGGCACAAAGGTCCTCTGAAGAAGCTGGTCTGAGGTATCAATAAACAGTTAAAATGATGGTGAATGACCCTGAAATTATCACTACAGTTAATCTGTCCAGTCAATCTCAGTAGGTTACATCTCCTTTTGTCTGAGGAATGTGTCAACCACCTAAAACTTTGATCCTAACTAATCCTGATCATGCTTGCTTTGAAGCACCTGTACAAAAATGTGTTGGTCAGCACATACCAGACAAACACTGGAGTGACACTGCCTTAAAGGGACATTTCACCCCAAAAAAGGAAAAATGTCCTTTTGATTTAGTGGTGAACTGTCCCATTAAGAGTGCAATTAAAAGTAGATTTCAGGATGTGTTTCTGTAATACACACCTGATTTGACTCAGTGTCACTGACACTAGAAACTAGCCACTCAGTAATGAAGAGCCACAGATGCTTTCTCACACAGCCAGTTTTTCCAGTTTGTACTTTCCCGTGCACACACACTGACACTTACTGAACATTTGTCAAATTGTGAAAAAGAAAGTAAAACAAATGAGAAAGATACTTCTTGGAAAATAAATCCTTTTAAAAAACATTCAGTAAATAAATCAATTAAGTTGATTTTATTCTGATAATCGACTGAATGTTTCAATCACTCATTGATCAAATTTAACTTTTTGAACATACCGATTTGCAAAGTATCTCTCTTGTATGTGATTTTAAATAGCTTATCTTTGAGTTTTGGACCTCCAATCACCGAAAATGTGTAACTTGAAGACGTCATTTGGGTCTTCAAAATTTTGTGATGAGCATTTGTCACTTTTTCCCAACATCTTATTGACCAAATTAGTATCGCTTAATTGAGAACAGAATCTGCAGAATAGACATAAATGTACTACTTTGGCCATTTTCAACCAGCTCTGTTTGTCACAAGTGTGGGCAGTTTGTGTAAAATGAACAGTGTTTGGCTTAAATAGTTTTTACCACAACAATGTCTTTGTTTCTGAGGGCTGCAACTAATGATTATTTTCATTATCAGTTTATCTTCTGATGGTATTTAACTGTTGGGTCTAACATCAAACAAAAAAGAGAAAAATGTCTATTACAATGCTTACAATATTACTTAGTACTATCAGACCTGTTGCACTTAGATCTCCATCCTTCGACTTATCAATTAGGTGACTAATTATTGCAGCACGATTACTTTTGCAAATGTTTTGCATGGGTTGATCCTTGAAAAGCTTCTTTGAAATGCGTGTTGGCACATCAATATCATCAAAAAGACCACATGAACACATTGTGCACCACTGATACATTGTGCTGTGTTGCATCCATGACAGTCCATTGACAAAGCATTTACTTTTTGCCATCACCATGTGACCTGTGTCTGCAAGTGAGAGTCTGTGCAACTATGTGTGTGAGCCTATCATGAGATCATCAGAAAAACAGCCCAATTCACTTCTTTTTTTTCGTAAAACAATTACTGTATTGTGTAATGTGTGTTATATATTATTAAAATATACTGTGACACGTCTTTTCTTATTAAACCTGTTTGGACTGAAATTGAAAACTCACTTTCAAATAAGCAATGTGAGAGCAAAGTGTAAGAATTAATGTTAACAGTGATATCTTTTTTTTTTTTTTTTTTAAACATATTTTTGGGGCATTTTTTAGCCTTTAATTGACAGGACAGACAAGTGTGAAGGGGGGGAGAGAGAAGGGGAGTGACATGCAGGAAATGGCCACAGGCTGGAGTCGAGCCCAGGCCCCTGCGGCAACAGCCTCGTACATGGGGCGCCTGCTCTATCCACTGAGCCACTGACGCCCCATGATATTTGTTGATTTTGTTTATTTTAAGGATCCCCATTAGCTGAATGCCTTGGCAACCAGCTAGTCTTCCTGGAGTCCACACCTTACATACAATATATTACACTACATTACATATAAAACATACCATTTCATCAATTTACATTATAAAATACAAAGCTTATGTTTATATGAAAGTTAAACAGAAAATAAAGAAGAAAGATTGAAAAAAAAGGAATTACATTCAGTCATTTCAGTTCAAAATTGGGTACACTGTAGGCTACATACATTAAAGTAGAATACTATATAATCAATATATTGAAAATATATATATATTTTTTTAAAAGTCAAAAAGACAAAGAAAAAATTGCACAATTTGTAGAAACACACAATACTGTAAACACACACAGAGCATACCTTCTACTTTACACATTCATCTACAGGCCAGCAGATGCCTCTGCATGTCCTTTTTAAAGGATAATTTATTTTTAATAAGCCGGATTTTGAAAGGTAAACTATTCCAGTATATTATGGCTCTGTAAATGACAGTTTTTTGCAATGAGTTAGTCCTTAGACTGGGAACCACTATATGACCATTACTGGCAAATCTAGTGTTGTGTTTATGTGTGTTATTGCAATAAATTATTTGCTCAAATAAAAATACTGGATTTTTTAAGTTAATAATGCAGCCAAAAAATGTGGCCATGGTTGAAAAAATCCTTTGCTCAATGGTGAGCCAAGAAAGGCTAGAATGCAACGTTTCAGTGCTAGTTCTTATTGAGCAGCCCAGAAAAAGTCTAGCAGCCCTAAATATCTTTAAATAAATAAGGGGAAACCTATTTCCGACAACAAATAAAATGTATCATTATAAATTCACTGATAAATGATTTTAAGATAGTTAAAAGTGCTCACCACATGTTCCCACAGCCCATAGTAATGTCATTAAATTGGTTTATTTTGTCAAACAAACAGCATAAAAACATAGTATTCAATTTATAATGACATAAAACAGAAACAAATAAGTACTCTTTAGCCTCTAGTTGATTTAACCAGAAGATATTTGGTAAGGTTAGTTAAATTGATTTAGCTGATTATTTTCTGTCAACCAGCTCCTGACTGTGCTAAAGGATACTACAGCATTGTCGTACATGGCTAAATAATGTAAAATGTAAATTGACAACTAATTAAACAAGTGGAAATTCAAGTGGAGCAATGTCTTTTTCTATAAATGACAGATAAATAACATGAAATAACGAGGGCAGCGACTTGTACTGTGTGAAATACCAAACACTATATCATTATTATTAGTAGTAGTAGTAAATTTTAAGCTAGTTTAAAACACTAAAGTCCTTCATTATTTGAAAATGTCTGTTTCTGTTATGTGCCAAGTATCAGACATATACAGATATACAACAAAAACTTTTTAGACAGGTCTGTAAATGTTACATTACATTAATACATAAAAGAATTTAAGTTAACCTGAACTTGCTAGTTTACAGTAGCTTAGCTTGTTCGTTAACTTGCTATAACCTGTGTAACTTATGCCTGTTTGACGCCAACATGTATCAATATTTTGTCACCTTACCTTGTGAAGGGTTTTAAACCAGAGATTTGTGGTTAAGGCAGCTTGAACGTAAAAGAATATAAAACATAAACCGGGTCATGTCGTGTCTATAACATAGCCGGCGAGACAACAACTGAGCTGCGTTGCTGTTTTCACGACCAGAGAAAAACAGTCATGTGAGCGATACTTTGAGGAAACGCAGATCTATATAACACTGGAGCAGCTGCGCCTCCTTTCAGGTTGTCCCGTGAAGCTAGCTTATATGTTTTACAAATCCGTACTACGGGTGTGACGTCATAGCACATGACCAACGGCTGTCCCGCCCTCCTCTCTCGGTTTGTGCCTCGAGCTTCATATGTTAGTTTTCAAAAGAACTAACTACTAACTAAAAATATGAAACATCAAAAGTTATTTTCACTCATGCTCAAAAGTACTTATTTTTCCAAATACCTATAGCACATGTCTTTTATACAGCTGGTTCTAGTATATTTTAGAGTTCTTAAATTTTGGTGTTCTTAGGCCAATAAAATTAGTTAAAATTAAAAGTTTTAGCATTTAACATCACATCTTCCTATTTAAACAGCATTTAGAGCTTTGTGTTGGTGATAAAAAAAAAAAAAGACAAAATAGAGTCCAACAGTTACATGACATAAAATGTGAAGGCTATGTGGTATTTTGGGGTGTGTGGGGTTGTACTAGTAGACTTTAGGCAATGCTGATCTCCTCACTTTTGTACATTTTAGGTCATGATGGCACACAGGAAGCTGCAACAACTAAACTTTTGTGACATCTGGGTGCAGCAGCAAAAGACACATCACCTCAATATGACTAGTTCAGTAAAAGAGAAAGATCTTGGAATTATGTTGTTGTTTTTTTGCCTCAGTTTTACCCCTTCTCCACCAAATAAGCTCTGGTTCTTGAACCAATTCCATTCAGGATTTTTGAGACCTTGGTGCTATCTAGCAAACCAGCTCACATTTCCACCAGTGTCTGGCGAGACCATTACAACCAAGGATGCGTCATCATCAGAGGGTGTTGCATTATTTACATTGGAAGAACCTGCAAGATTTTGTTCTGTTATTACAGATGTACCGGTATGTTTTATCCGAAAACCAAGCATAGACCAACTATTAATAAGACCACTGCACTCTCCTCTTTTCTGACGATTTCTCACTTGACTTCTCCATTGTTGCCTTCTCCATCCACTCTTTCCAGTCTGTACAATATGACACGCCCATTGATGTCATCACAGTTAGCACTCCAGGTTAAGGAAAACCTGCTAATTTAGGTTCCAGCTGGAAACCAACCTTTTGGGTTCTGTACCAATTTAATCTTGGTCAAAATACTGTTAACGGTTCAAACTTAGATGCAGGAACAACTGGAACACAACCAGTTCCAAGTTGGTGGAAAAGTGGTATGAGCTGCCTGTTGATCTGAGCTTCATGCACACACACATTTCCTGTGTTAAGTAAGTTTACAACAATCTACAACAACAAACAAAAAAAAGAGAGAGACTCCACTCAGATGCCACAAATTTCAGTTTTTACTCAGTAAAACAAACTTGATTGTTTTTTATAAAAAATTATAAAGCAACACATATTTGACATTTTTACAATCTCACACATTTTCAATGGACGGAGAAGGTAAATGAGTTATTGCATTGGTTTTAAAACGTCATAGCTTTACAATAACAGTGCACTTTGATGTATTTGCATGAGCTGCAGAAGTGTTTCGTCTTGTTTATTTTTTTTATAAAATAAATACTGTAGTTGAAGAGATGATGTCAGATTTAAAACACTGCAAATCAAAATGGTTCTCATAGCTCATGGCACTTTTACGAAAACAATATTAAAATCTTTGAAGGTGCTTTGGTTTTTCTGGAGGAAAATTAAGATTCTTATCTTTCTTAAGATAAAACAATAAAATAAAAAACATCTAAAAAGTTTATTTCAGAAAAAAACTGCCATCAAATGTAAGGCTTTTAGTGTATTTTTGTATGAGAAAAGTGCTTATTTCTTTTGGTCCAGCTGGACAGTCCACAAGTGGTGAGAAAACAGACACAGATGTAAGTAAAGCAGCCAATGTTCAGGTGGTTAATAACACTTCAAAAATCCTACGCTTGGTAACATACTTTTTGTTGGAATTATTGTACAAATAAGTTAAAATACTCACCTGAGTGTAAACTTTAAAATATTATTAATAAAAACTCCTTAAAATTATTCCTGATCAAACTATCCTGGTCCATTGATATGAATGTTACGCTATGCTTGGCTGATAATATTGTAGGTACACCTCTCACATTCTTCACAACAAGTGTAAATCATATATTTCTATAATCTATGCATCAATTTCTGGTGGTAGTAATCTAAATGTCTTGTGTTCTGGGTTAAAATATATCCAGCTGTCTTTAAAAGCTGTACTACATATGCCATCTTTGTTTATTTGTCTGATGTATTTGTCTGCCTTTGTATGTTTTATGTGGAGATGGACCTGCGCCTGTGTTTCTCAGCTTCTGCTCTCTCCTCCTCAGTGAGGGCCCACGGCTGGATCTTCCCACTGGCAAATATGGTGTAGATGAGAGCGCCACTGATGTTAATCCCAGCTGCCACCCAGAAGACCTTCCTCCAGCCTGCCAGGGTGTGCTGACAACCAAAGAAGAAGAGGTAGTGTATTACTTCAGTGACCCGTTATGTTCAGTATTGCGAGTTGAGTTACTTTTCAAATTGCTCCTGATAAATTACCAGTGGTTAAGGAAGTATCCCCTACAACCCATTAAAAGTGTGTGGTGGTGAATTTCACTGCAGAGATTCTGCCCTCTGCCTGTATTTTCAAATTTTCTGTGTTCTGGATGTTTATAGTCGTGTTACCCTACAGTGCTCAGGTGAGGTTGGGGCTTTATAACAAGGTAGTCGCCAGGTGCTGAGCTGTAAGCAGCAAGGATCTAAAGCCATGTTTCCATTAAAAACTTTTGGTATATTGCCTTTAGAACCAAAAGTAAGTCCTAGGCACGTGTTCCTAGACCATAGATATTTCCTCTTTACTGGTGATGAAGAGGGAAGTCTGCACTGCGTTTATGATCCACAAAACAGGGTTGAATGCTGACATTTTCAGAACAAAAAAAAAAAAAAAAAAGAAACCTGTAGTGAGTCTCTTCTCAGTGGAATATTTAAATAGTGGGTTTGTGTACTGAGTCCTTGTCTAGCAAGAACAGGGGTGTGGTGCTGCTGGAGTGCACCAGAACCACACTCCACCGTGTTTTTTTCTCCAAGTGAGGAAACAGAATATATGCCGGTTAAAATTCATATACAGTTTTTAAATGCTTGGTTTTTAAAGATCCAATCATCACTCAAGCATATGTCATTCAACAGAGACAACAGAAACGATTGGAATGGTCAGAGTTGTCATATTGACATTTAATGTGTGTTGATTGAATCATGTTTTCAACTTCGGCATTGAGTAACATTACAACTTAATGTTTCACCTTAAAAGTTGCTGGTCGCTGCAAGCATTAGCCTTTGAACAGCAGGGTGAATTAAAAAAAAATTCCATAGTCTACAGCTGCTGCTAGAGGCAGCAAAACATCCTTTCATTTTATAGTTATAGTTTACTAACGTATGAAAAACTTGCCACAGTATGAACAGAACATGAGCTCCAAAATCAGCCACAACTCAGCCCTGAGCAAGAGTGATAGTTCTCTGTTGACCAATCAACGGACTGCAGAGTTTCTAGCTCCACTCTTTAGGACCAGATCAGTGTGCAAGGTACCCCAACAGAGGGGTGACCAAAAATGGGGACGGTTCTATTGGTACCATCCAAAACTTTTCACAGTTGAAACAGAAAAATAACAATTCTAATGTGTTACGAAATGAACTGAACTGGACCTGACTGTTTGGTGGAAACAAGGCTTAAGAGACACAATGCTGAGAAAAGCGAATATAGCAAGGCAATATGCCACATGAAAATGAATATGGGATTGGCTTCACTTTAACTTTTGTTGGCAAGCATATTTATGAAAAGTAAATCCTGTTTAATACACCTTTAGTAAAACTACTAATATCACACTGTAAAAACAGAAAAAATAGTACATATATAAATGCTGTATATACATGGTAATTTAAGAGATCAAACAAATCCTTAGTGAAGTCCCCACTGACTTACATCCTCAGTAAAGTATCCTGTAGCTATGGGTGCCAAGACTCCAGGAATGGTCCCAAAAGTGTTAGTGATTCCCAAAAGAAATCCAGCGTACCTGAAGGAGAGAGAGCGAGTAGTTATCAGCCTAAAATGTACTACTTTCTATGAAGTCAGAATACAGTTACTACATTTAATTTAGTCGATAACACATGAATATTTATGAGTCCAGAGGAACAAAACTGGATGTTTTCGCTGTCCACATCATTAGGTTATTCATACATCTAAGTTTTCATTAGAACTGAAACAATTGGTTGATCAACAGGAAATAAATTCTGATTCTTAGTTATCTCAACAATAAAAGCAAAAAACAATCTCTGGTTTTAGGTCTCAATTTGCTGCTTTTCTCTGTTTTATATCTTTGTAAATTGAATGATTTGACGTCATGCTTGGCCACATTCAACCTTGATCCTAGAGTGTGGTCAGTTATACCTACCGCGGAGCAATGTCTATTTGGTTCACGTAGTATCCAGAGGTGGTGATCCCTGATATGGTGCTGGAGAGTGTGAGGAGGGTGACAGCGAGGATGTGGCTGCAGCCGGCGTAACTTGCACCCACGAGGAGAGCTGCTGCTGGCAACAGACCTGCAGAGAGGAGGACGATGTTAAAAAAAAAGAAGGAAATACCAGTGTACTTTGAGAAAACATCACTGGTATTACTGGTTCTCTTTGTGTTTTTAGGTATTAACTTGTGAAAATGGGTGAAACATATAACAGGTTGGTCAGTGAGTATATATCTGGGTATTTGTATCATCTTTCAATACTTGATCTAAACCAGATGAGGGCAGCATTACACTATTTGAAACCTGAGTCATGAGAGTCATTTGAATTTGGTTTCTGGTCTGTAATTAATGAGTTTCCCCTCAAATATAGTAATAGGTGACTGAAAACCCCAACACCGCTGCCCGTGTGGAGGACAGTTTCTCATTTCAGTCTGTACACGTGTGTCTGTACATGAGCTAGCAGTAGTCGCACACTTCTTTCTGTGCACTGACACATTTGGCAGGTGCAGCTTGGTGGACAGAAAATAGTTCCTACATGAAACTGCTCACAACAAGGTCTATGGATTATGTTGAATAACTGCGCCATGATTGCTGGAAAGAGAAATTGCTGTGAGCTCCAAAGGCCGATTGCCATCTAGTTCGGTTATATTGGAGAGAAGGCAGAAATCTCTACAGTCGATATCTCCAACACTCTGCAGCTTACACCACAACAATCTAGACCGATAAATAGCACAACAGGTAAGAGAAAAAATGTGTTTTTGATTTTGGGGGTGAGCTGTACCTTTCAGTGTTTTCATTTCCATATTTAGTGATCAGTGTGGGTTTCTATAAAAAGAGACATAAGTCTACATAGTTCATCAGAAGTGGAGGTTCACACGTTGTGCCAGAGCCAAAAAAATAATGTCAAAAGTGGAAAACAGGCTGTACTTTAGAAAATGACGTCAGACTGTCCAATGTTAATTACTTCTCAGAGTCCTTAACTTCCTCCATACCTATAGCCATTGTCCTGTGATGCTCAGCCTGACACAGAGGCAATCATGCAGCACAGGTGTACAGAAGAGATATAAACAAAGAGGCTCGGAAGAGAAAAGTTTTTTTTACCTGAAACTGTGAAGAGCTTGCGTACAACAGTGACGCTGAACACCCTCCTCTCGATGAGACTGTCAGCTACGACACCTGACAGTGTTGAGAACAACCAGCCGCCGAGGTACGGCAGAGCGGAGAGGAAACCATTCTGGACAGAGAGATAAGAGTTGTATTCAAAGGATTTAGTGAATACATGTTGCTCGTCTTCCTCCAGTTTTAAATGATATGTAAGTAAGTATATTACAATGCCCTGTCATGAAATCTTGGTAAAGACTAATGTTTGACATGCTTAATGTCCTTCTCAAGAGCTAGATGAGAAGACTGATGTGTCTCTCATGTCTGTACGGTAAATATGAAACAGCAGCTAGTTAGCTTAGTTTAGCATAAAGACTGGAAACAGGGGTTAACAGCTAGCCTGGCTCTGTAATAAAAAACAGTCTACCAGTGCCTCTAAAGCTCAAAAAGTCATATGTGAAAAGCAAATTAAAGAATAATTACTTAGTACAGAATTTGTCCCAGTTCTGTTTTAAACTGGGTTGAGTGACAGAAAACAGCTAGCATTATTTAATAACAGAATAATGACTTTGTGATGCTGCTTTTAAACACCTTCACATATGTTGTTCTTTTAGATTAGATTAGATTTACATTTTTTGCCTTTATCATAAAGTATGGAGATGTACATCAATTATAATTATCATTTATTTTCTATCATTATGTATGATCACTGATTATCATAATTTTTTAACATGAAATGGAGGAACAAATAAATCAAAACCTCACTGATTTAAGGTCAAAGTGCATGATGACGTTCATGTAGGTAGGCAGGGAGGTGAGCAGGGTGTAGTAGGACCAGTGTGCACACATCTGGGTGATGATGATGGCCCACAGAGGAACCGACAGCAGCATGGATAGAAGGGGCACAGACCAGCCATGACCTGTACCCTGCAGATAGATGACAAAATCTTGAGAAAACACACATATATAACAAAAAATGCAGGAGAATATAAACTAAGAGGGAAACTTTCACTTTAAGTTTAAAGGTATATTATGTGAAATTTTATGCAGAATTTCTATGCAATTCCTGCATAGTATACCTTGAAAAGAAAGAAAAGACAATTCTGTCAGATGTTCTCATTTAAGACATATTGACTTGTTGGCATAAAGATAGCTGGACAACAAAAGGACAGCTGAGGAGAAGAGAAAGTAAAAAAAGAGGGAACTGTGTGGAAAACAGGAAGTTTGAGGAGTTATTTAAGAGCAACATTTCACACTTAGTAACTAATTCAAATACTTGGAGGGAATTCAGATGGAAGGTAGTAATGAGAGTTTTTTTTATAGACACCAGAGATAGTGGCTAAAATGGGCTCAACATACTCAAATAAATGAAATAATTAATAAATGTTGATGAAACTGTGGTCCACAAATTGGCAACCATACTGACATATTTTGGACATGCACTAAGTTAAGTACATTTTGGTAAGAGATTTTTGAAGCACTTAAGAAAATATCTTACCAAAATCTCACAAAAGACTCAAGTATAGCAATATCGGGTCTAACACAGAGGGCATTGATGGGAGAGAGAAAAAACAGCTTTTACAAATATTGACAACAGCAGCACTTGAATTACAATTAAGTGGTTAAAACCTGACCAACACATAATATGTGAACTGAGAAGGAATGGGAATTTACCAGATGGAACAGATAATGTACTGCTAGAGTCTCCAAAAAGAAATAATTTTTCAAAGATGGGGCCCTGCTATCGCCATACTAACATAGTGAACTAAGTGAATACTGTGACATCAACACTCGGAGCGCTCAGGGACCGATGGTCACTCCAGAGGTATATATCATAAGGCTGGCTCATGCTTTCTTGACCTCATGGGAACTACAGGGTATGACACATGTGCAATGGACCATTCTCACAGCAGACCTTTGACTTGTCATTGTAGGAAAAGCACAGGTGAAGTTAATAACATTAACAATGGCTCAGTTCCATTAATTGTGCCAGTCAGCTATTCCAGTGAGACAGCAAGCACAATACCAAGACCTCCCCTACATGAAATTCAGTTATCATTAATGTTATTGTGCTTTACCTATTATGACATGTCAAAATGTCTGCTGTGAAAAAGGTCTATGTAACTGCAGCTGTGATGGTGGAGGGTTTCAGCAGACGCAGTAAGAGATAAAGGGTTAGTGTCTTCTCAATTGTTCTGTGGGTGCATTCGGCCTGACAGAACTTTTTGCATAACCTACACTCACAGTATCGTCTTTTATTAATGACCCTTTCAATAATTGCCTAATTCTACATCAGATGCTGATGCAGCTAATTACCAGCTGCTTGCCAACGTATTACAACTATCAGCAGAAGATGCCGTTGCCTCATTGAAATGATGGAGTCTGCAGGTATATCTGATGATTAGTAAAAAACAGTAAAGTGCTAAGCCTTCAGCTGGTCAATCCATGGTAGTTGGGGTGAAATAACAGATGCATTCAATTTCAATCCTTGCTCCTCTTCCACCCGTTCTCGTTGTGTTTTCTAAGTGGCTTCTGTGCTACGTAAGCTGTTTGGTATTACCAAGGGCTGAGGGTAAGTGAATAAGGGGAAGAGGGACGGCTAACAAAATGCAGCGTCAGGATCAATACATCCAAAACTCCCTTTCGGACATACCGTTTGGCTAAAAAACAGCTGCATAAATCACCTTCTTGGCAGCTTCCATACAAACTGGCGATACAGGGAAACTGTAGGAGTGGACTCATAATTTTATAATTTGCTGTGTAATGTATTTATATTAATCATTTCTTTATCTTGTCAGTAAAGAGGAGCTGCAATACAGCAATGCACAACACAGTAAATTAGGTGATGGTTAATGTTTAATGTGCACCTGAGGTCCGATGGAGTTTATGATGTAATCTCTCTCCTCTTTGCTGATTCGACGATGAGTGCGAGGGTCATCGGATACAAAAATAAACCAAAACACAGTCCAGAGGCAACCAGCACCCCCTGAAAGACAGACAGACAGACAGAGAGGTGAATAATTAAAGGAAAGGTGCTGGTATTCAGGGTTAAAAGTGAATGCCTGATGCCATAATAAAATAAAACTGCTCCAAATGTATCTTGCATCAAAAAAACAACAACATATTTTTGAAACCCAATCAGCGTAAAAAGTAATATTACTACTGTCATAACGCAAACAAAAATAATGCTATAATATAAGGTAGCACAGTCAGTATTAAAGATAAAAACCTTCAATTGTTTTTGTCATGCAACAGCTAAACTTTTCAGCAGTAGTGGAAAGTATCTTAGCACATTTACTCAAGTATTGTATTTAAATACAAATTGTAGGTACTTGTACTTTACTAGATTTTTTGTATGTGCTTCTTTTACTTTAACTCCACCACAATTCAGAGGCAGATATTGTAGCCTATTTTATATTAAACTACATTTATTTGATAACTTTTGTCGCTAGTTACTCTGCAGATTCAGATAAAAAAACATGTTATTACACAAGATAAGACTTTTCTGAACCCTGGGATCGTGTATAAAGTAATAAGCTTTTTATTTAGCACAATTTAACTTTAGCTGGTCCATGCTGTAGACTGTCCGGGTGCTACACTGACTTGGCAGTCTTCTTGGCAGAAGAAGAGACCTCTGCAGATAATTGGGCTATTCTGCATCTTTGCTACTTTAAGCACATGCCCTGAATGTTTACATTTAAGCTACATTGCTCATTCAGCAGCAACAATTATTTAATCACATTTAATTTGTTTCACTTTATTTAGAGGGAATTTGTGTTCTGCAAATTTCAATTTCTTACTGTTGTGCAGCATCTACCACCCTGGCATCTTTCCTGTGAGAGACTGAGGTATGTCATGCTGTGTATGTGAATATGTGATTGCACTTGGGTGTTTCCCTTCCTCACCACAAATGTAGAAGACAGCAGGCCACCCTAAGGTTTGGCAGATGTAGCCGGTGAGCGGCAGAGCCACAAAGGCCCCAAAGTTGCCCCCAGATCCCGACAGGGACATAAGGCGAGAGCGCTCCAGAGGAGGAGCCCACCGAGCCCACATGGACATCATGGCTGGGAACGTCACACCCTGAAGAAACATGGAGAGACAGGCAGTGAGACGAGAGTGAGACAAGTGTGGCAAACAGCAAGACGCATCCAACACAATCAGTATTCTTGGTAATAAATAATGTGGATGTGTTGCAGTGCTGTAGTCAAGACCACCTAAACCAAGGCCAAGTCATTTTCAAGTCTTATCAATGATGAAAATAACTGTTAGTTTCAGTTCTGGTGTAAAACCAACTAAAGCAGAACAGGATAAACAAATGTTCACAAAAACTCTCAAATTAGGATAAAAATGTCTTTAAAAGAATTAACTGACCAGAAAGATTAATGAACAATTACATGAATATTGTTTAGAAGTAACAAAACAGACTGGTAAACTGGTATGAAATACTCAATCATGGTTGAATTTAACTAAAAAAACAATATCTGCCAGATGTATCTGCAAATTAATGTCTACAACTCTATTATTGTTGTTAAATTCATCCTTAAAAGGTTCTGCATTGTAAACTAGAAGTACTAAGTCGTGAAACTGACTGTACACACAGTAGCCTCCTGTGTCCTGCTCAACACAGTCTTACCTCTCCAAAGCCCTCCAACGCTCGCAGTGCAAACAGCCAATACGACCCCATCTGGGCAGCCAGAGGGGTGAGCAGCGTGAGGACCGCGGTGCCCAGCACACCCAAACCCAGGAAGATGGTCCCCCCGTAGTGACCAGACAGGTAGCCCCCCGGGATCTGTGTGCACAGGTAGCCGAAGAAGAAGGCTCCCAGCAGCCAGCCCTGAGTCTCCGAGTCCCAAGGATACTGGGGGACCTGGGACAAGAGGACAGAGAGTGTGAAGTGTTTATGGTAAAAGGAATTCAGACACTGTTGGACATAGCCTTTGTTAATGGGGTGCCCGCTCTACCAGGTGAGCTGCTGGGCACCCCTTGTCTCACTTATTTACCTTTTTAATGCTATTTAATCAGATCTGCAGAATAATTTTGACTTACTTAATTCAAAAACACAAAGCAACTGACTGCATGTTATCTTGTATCAGGTGCCCTATCAAAAGTCTTTCATTCCAAACTACACACAAGTTGTAACATGTTTAAGATTATTCATTAAGTACGTTACCCCCTCAGGTTGTAGTAAAGTGTCACTGGTGTTTTCCGTCCCTGTTGGCAGGGGACAGGCAGAGGTGACAGAGCTGTTCTGGGCTGGTTTGGAATCAGTGGTATTCACCATGGCTACCATGGCAACACTCATGTTGACACGAAGACCGTAGACCATGGAGAACCCTAAGAACATCAGGAAGGCCAGGTTGAGGCGAGCCGAGCAGCACACAGGAGGAACTGTTCACATAGAACACAATGATTTTAACATGCAGTCTGGACTGAGAGCATGGAGTCATTGTGAATATCATTTCAAATGTTTCAGATTAACGTCAGAATTAAAGGGAATTTAGAGAATTCACCATCAACAATCTATAATATCATCAAATGATTCAGAGAATCCAGAGAATTCTCTGCATTTAAGGGACAAGGCTGAAAACCAACACTGAATGGCTGTGATCTTTGACCCCTCAGAAGGCACTGTATGAAAAACTGACTTGATTGTATAAAGGATAGTATGACATGGACTCAGGAACACTTTGGAAGACCATTGTCAGTAAACACAGTTTGTTGCTTCATATACAAATACAAGTTAGGACTCTACTATGCAAAGTCAAAGCCATATATCAACATCCAGAAGCACCACCGACTTCTCTGGGCCCGACCTCATTTGAGATGGACTGACACAGTGAAGAGGTGTGCTGTGGTCCGATGAGTCCACATTTCAAATTGTTTTTGGAAATCATGGATGTTCATGACGTTGTGACTTGATTAAAATAAGAAAGATAAACGCACCTGCATCATTCTTGATGAGGGGCTCACTGTCCTCGCGCTCGTCCGAAGGGATGATGGAGTAGCCATTTGGTGGCGGCATGGCACTCATCTGACCTGGGAAATATTAAGTCTGTGAAATTCTGTCACTGAGCCATGGTGTCCAGGAAACCTGCTGGATGGACAAAGGCTAAAATCAGTATTCAGAAAAACACAAACAGAGGATGTTACATAAACTCGTGACAGACAAGTTAGTACAAGAAGACGAGTCAAGTGACACAACACATCAGCAGATTATGATAAAAAGCTTAATAACACTGACACAAACACACACAAAACGCCACTTCCTGATTTCACAAGTTAGATAGGAAAATAATAGATAGTTAGCTAAGAAAAAGTTGATCTGTCCAAAAATCAGTCTATCTTGGGGTTTAAAAAAACATTGAATTTAAGAGTCTGATACGTGTGGACACTCTGCATTTAAGCCAAAATACCCAACTATTCACAGGAATGTCAGTAAACATTTTGTGAGATCTGCCAGAGTACATCTTTGTTTTAAACCTTCGATTTTTTTTCTCTGCATGTCCCTTTCCCAGCTCTGTACAAAACTGTTCTTAATTTCTGTACTTAACTACACAAAAAAATGACAAAAAAAGTAATTTAATTACTTAAATCACTACGCAGATATGAACCTGGCTGAACAACCAGGAAACCACTGCAAACTGTAGAACTACTAGTTAGATTACATGTAGGTCACTGACCCCCAACACTCACAAGGGTCACAGATGCTCAGAGTGGATGCACTGCAGAGTGAGGAAGACATGTGATGAAGATGACGATGAAACTCAACGTGAGTTTATCTCTTTACTGATTTGGAACCTGTGAACAAGAAAAGGTTACATACAACACAGACTGGTTTTATTCTCACTGTTGGGTAAAACCCTCTTTCATTAAAATATATGTTTTTCCAGAATTCAGAAAACCACCTCTGTCATCATCTTGACGTACATTTTTTTTCAAGCTCACCAAGGTGGAAACTCAGCACACCTCTACAACACACTGACCTGGAGTGACATTTGTTATAAAAGTGTTTCCTTAACCACTAAGCGGAAGTAAAAATTTAATTAACACCTAGTATTGTTGGCATATTGAGCATTTTTTTGGAGGAAGTGGGATGTTATCTGCCAATGATACTGCATTTTAGTGCTGATGTTTTGTTTCTCTGTCAGTAATGGCAGCAGACTTTTTTTAAACCAGAGTTGGTGATTGTTGGAACGACTGAAAGACAAACCAATATGGCTTTGGTAAATTTTATTTTGTTTCTGTCGACTTTGACTAAAGTGTTTTTTATGCCGATAAAATTACTGTTTATTGAAATGGAGTCTGAAGGGTTTGCCAAAGGACATTTCAGGCTGTTTCTGGTTCAGCAAAAAGGATCTTACTCTTTGACAAAAAGGTCTTACTCTGTAAGGATCCTTTCTATAATGCTGTCAGACACTTAAAATAGCAATCTGAGCATGTCAGTGGAAAACACAAGCACTTAAAGTGGATGTAAATTGAAGGTGTGAACATACCCTGAGTGTTTATACACAGTCTGTTTTTCTATCATTTAACACTGGACCAATTCAAAAAATTAAAGACATCTTTGACTCTGGGAAATTATAGTAACAAGATTAATATTTTACTATTTTCTGACAAATAATAAGTGAGAAAACAATTCACAGGTTGATCAGTGATGAACATGATTATGTCCTGGTGGCAGTGCTGACCTAAAAAAGCAGGGAGTAATAAACATTAAGAGTGAACTTGTCTGTGAAGGTTATAGGTTTTAGGTCAGAATATAAATACTGAGTCATTATTCTGTTTCACTTGTCACGCTTCCTGCTGGAAAGCTTTGATGGGCAGTAAAGAGGCAACTCGTGATGTTGCTTCTTCTAAATATCATGAGGAACTGAGAAAAACACAAGCTACCTGTTAGTATCCCGATGTGAATGATCTGAAAAGTTTTGGGGTGGGTGAGCTGGGTTTCATAAGATGTCAATAATTTCTCATGACAGCAGATACAGTGTTATCGG
Source organism: Epinephelus moara (assembly GCF_006386435.1). Lineage (NCBI taxonomy): Eukaryota > Metazoa > Chordata > Actinopteri > Perciformes > Serranidae > Epinephelus > Epinephelus moara. Next base: position 41,780,973 of record NC_065527.1, on the reverse strand, counting down.
AGTTCATAACAGGACATAAAGGGCACAAAGGTCCTCTGAAGCAGCTGGTCTGAGGTATCAATAACCGGTTAAAACGATGGTGAATGACCCTGAAATTATCACTACAGTTCGTCTGTCCTGTCAATCTCAGTATGTTACGTCTTCCTTTTGTCTGAGGAATATGTCAACCTTTGATCCTAACTAATCCTGATCATGCTTGCTATGAAACATCTGTACAAAAATGTGTTGGTCAGCACATACCAGACAAACACTGGAGTGACTCTGACTTAGCAGGACATTTCACCCCAAAATAAAAAAAGTTTCTTCTTACTACCGATAAAAGAAAAACTATTTATGAGCAGCACAAGCTGAGTGCCATCTAGTTCCATTATAGGGTACTGGAGATAGGCAGACATCTCTATGACCGATATCCCCAACACTCAGCAACTTGCACCAAAACAATCTAGAGTGATAAACAGCACTACAGGTAAAAGGAAAAATATGTCATTTTGATTTAGCAGTGAGCTGTCCATTTAAGAGCACAATTAAAAGTAGATTTCAGGATGTGTTTCTGTAATACACACCTTAATTGACTCAACTGACTGGAAACTAGCCACTCAGTAATTAAGAGCCACAGATGTTTTCTCACACAGCCAGTTTTTCCAGTTTCCCTCCTTCCCATAGACACACACTGACACTGGATGGCAGGATGGCACATTCATATGTGCAGTCATAAGAAGGTTTGCTGTGTCTCCCAGCGTCTCAGTTTCTGTTATGTGCCAAGTATCAGACATATACAGATATACAACAAAAACCTTTTAGACAGGTCTGTAAGTATTAACCTGAACAGTTTACAGTAGCTTAGCTTGTTCGTTAACTTGCTATAACTGGTGTATCCCTGTTTGACGACAACATGTATGAATATTTTGTCACCTTACCTTGTGAAGGGTTTTACACCAGAGATTTTTGGTTAAGGCTGCTTGAACGTATGGGAATATAAAACATAAACCGGGTCACATCGTGTCTCTAACACAGCCGGCGAGACAACAACTGAGCTGTGTTGCTGTTTTCACTACCAGAGGAAAACGGTCACATGAGCAACGCTTTGAGGAAACGCAGATGAATAAACACGGAAGAGGAAACGCCTATTGTCAGGCTGTCCCGTGAAGCTAGCTTGTATGTTTTACAAATCTGTGCTAAGGGTATGACGTCATAGCACATGACCAACGGCTGTCCCGCCTTCCTCCCGGTTTGTGTCTCGAGCTTCAAAAGTTAGTTTTTAACCCTTAGATGCATGATACCTACACTCTTCCAAAAGTGGGGTCAAAAATGACCCCAATTAGAATCAATGTGTTTTATGTGATAAACTTAAGCAATTTCTTTCATATTGGTTGAAGTTGATGATTTGTATTATATTTTGGTCAACAAAAGAATGATTTCATGTTTGACATGTTCATTTATCACTTTTTATTAACATTTTAACAACTAATGACATCATTGAATAATCAATAATAGTATAATAGGCTACCTAACGGGTTAGATTTTATTACAAGGAAGCTATAAATATCATAGTAAGGCTGCTTATCTCTACACAACAAATGCAGTAATGTTAGCTAGCTAACATTACAGTACTAACATTAACATTACATAGTAGTTAGCTAACTAGTACCTACATTGTAGTTAGCTAACACTAGCTAGCTTAGTTAGCTAATGTTAGCTAACTACAAAGTAGGCTGATTTGATGACAATAATACTATACTTTATCACACAAAAGTCATGGATGTGGAAAATAAGTTCATATTTTATAACGTCATATGTATTCCAAGAATGTAATACTTAGATGTATGTTGCTGTATAAAAATCCTCCTGGGTGGTGAGACTGCTGGCATTAGATGTGTAAGTGCGACAGTAAATGTATAGGCTACCTGACAGTCACAGTTGATAAGAATCAAAGATTCCTAACCCTTGATATTCCATAGGAAATGCTTGGGGTCATTTTTGACCCCACTTATGGAAGAGTGGGGTAGTGATAAAAACAGCAATTTCTTAAAATGTAGGCTATATAATTTTTTTTTAAATGCAAATGGCTTCATGTCAAAAACATGTTTTATGAGGAATACCTGGAATATGAAATGATAAAAACTTTTAATTCCATAGATATTGAAGAAAAACAACTCCTGGGGTCATTTTTGACCCCACTTATGCATCTAAGGGTTAAAAGGACTAACAATAAATTAAAATAAAAAAAACACCAACATTTATTTTCACTCATGCTCAGTAGTACTTAGTTTATTTAATATGTTGAAGCTAAGGGACTGTTCTTTACTTATCAGAGGAGGGGAGTTGCTGGAGTGGGACGTTGTTTTTTGTTTTGTTTTTTTACCCCCCCTGAAGCTGCAGTATTTTTCCCTTAATCTCCCTGAGTGACAAAGGGGAAATGCATGACCCTCCCTCCACTATGAATTAGTTGTTAGATTTGTAAAACATACCCTTTGATGTTTGAAGGTTAAAAATTGAAAACAAAATCCTGGAGTTAAAAACACCTTGTTTTTTTGGTCATCCTGGTAAGTTAGTGCAAGCGGTTGATTTTTTTTGCAAAATTTTAAATGAGACATGAAGAATAAAGTGAAATTGATGAAAGATAAGCAATAATATGCTCTGACTCCAGTTCATCAATAATCAGTATGAAATCCAATCATTCAGAAAACAGACAGGATATTTTACTGGAAATACAGCAAACACTATTCAGAATTCAGATGCTGGGACGAAACACAATGTTAGTGGAAATGAAATGGCTGACAAGTGTGCAACGGAGGCAACAGGAATTCATCATATTGACAAACCCCTTCCTTTCAGTAAACACAAATGAAGACCAAAATCAAGTAGAACAGAACATGTTCTACGTTACTGTGAAAAATATGAGGTAGAGAGAAGGGAACTTATATTAAAGCTCAAAGAAAACATTTAGGTTTGATTCAAGAGATATTTTACAGAGAAGTTCATTTGAGAGATGTTATCAAGCATTGTTACAATATCTTAGGAGAAAATTCCGATTGAGAGAATGTAGTTTTATTTATCTATTTGTATACATTTTCATATTTTTTTTCTTCTTGTTATCAGTTAGTACATTTAAGATAGAATCCCTATCCATACTCTATACCAGTTGGTGGCGGTAAAGCAATATAAAGTTGTTTGCTAACCGTCATAAAGTGCCAAGAAGATGAAGAAGAAGAAGAAGAAGAAGTAGTGGTGGAAGAAGAAGAAGAAGAAGAAGCTGTGGTGTTGTCATGGCAACGGATCCACCTCCTCTGTGTGGACTGAAGCAAACATATAGCAACTAAGAATTCCATGTTTATTCACCTGCCACTAATCTTTAGGCACTTGTAAATTGTACAGCTATCGTCGCATTCATGGCCCATTACAGAGTGAGTATTAGGTTACATACTCTCTTTAGCTATTAATTATTTTCGCCCAGTAAATGTTAAAGTTGCCCGTGTCAGCATACATGTGCTAACTAGCTAGCATCACAGAAATGTGCGTGATGCTTCGTTAGTAACGCACCTCAGTATAGTTAGGCGTATTGTTATTAATCCAGTCAGACCTGTGCTCCCAACTCATGTGTAAGTCAAATATTTGTCTTGTGTTTCAGGCCTCGGAATCAAAAAGAGAACAGTTTAGAAGATACCTTGAAAAATCTGGAGTTCTTGACACTATAACAAGAGGTAGGTATAGACCTTATTTATCCTGTATATGTGCATCCAGTGCCTGGTGTTACTGTAAACACATCCATTAATGTGCTTTTCACCAGTATCCCTGCTGTGCTACTTCATCAACATTTTGTCTCTCTCTCTGCAGTTTTAGTGTCACTGTATGAAGAGACTGACAAACCTGACAATGCACTGGAGTATCCTTATTTGTAGTGTTAAAAACAAGTGCTGGTGTGTCAAAGATGATGATAAGTCTGTCCATCCTAGAAGAGAGATCTCTCCCGAGTTGCTCTTCCTTAGGTATTTGTGGGGAGTTTTTCCTTACCTGCTGTGAAGGTCCAAGGACAGAGGGATGTGTGTGCTGTGAGGCCCTCTGAGGCTAATTACGATTTGTGATATTGAGTTTTACAGATAAAATTGAAATTATTATTTGTAAAGCCCTTTGAGTCACGCTTTGTGTTTGGTTTACAATAAACTTTGCGTTGACAAATCTGTAAGGCACCCCCAAAACTTCAACAATTAGTGTCCTCAGTTCCCAAATACTATACATACTCAGTGTTGTTAAAAGAAAAGGCGATGTTACTCAGTGGTAAACATGCTCCTGTCACAACTTTTTTGAAAAGTGTCACACGCATCAAATTCAGAATGAGCGCATATTTACAAAAAACAATCAATTTTATGAGCTTTAAACTTTACATATCTTCTGTTGTATTGTTATGAGAAGAAACGGCAGGATAACATAAAAGCACAGTATTTCCTCTTTTAAAGGATGTCTTGTACTTTTGAAATGGCAGCAATCTCAGCTGGGGAGAAAACAAAGAGGTTTAAAATCTGTAATTTAGGCAGCCGGTGTGAGAGAATTGCATTTTTGTTTTGTATCTATCTGGAACAAATGTGTCATGTGGAAACTGATTGCTCATTGATTTTTTATTTTTTCCGTATAGGAGACTAAGGTGTGAAAACCACTTCCACATAACCCAGTTTTATTCACAGGAAGCTTGTTCTTGTAAGAGGAGTTTTTTTTTTTTGCAGAAATCATAATTTTACTTATCATAAGCTTTGTTAAAACAATATGTTTCTGAATATCAAGGGCATAGTTGACCTTAACCACCTCCACAGTTTCATAAAGCTTCACCTCGGTGCAGCTGCTTTAGAGCCAGCAGACGCTGAGGCTCTTCGTATGGAGCTGTCTGACCTACATCAGAAATGTAACCTGCTTATGGAGGAGAACGAAGAACTGAGAAACAGGGTGAGATACTGGTAAAAGTCTAAATTTACAGATAAACAGCGCTGTCCCACTCCTACTGTGACCTCTAACCTGCCTTCATGTCATTTTCTAGCTGCTGCAGTACGAACCATCACCTGAGGAGGGAGCAGCGTAGTAGAAAGGATTTTTGTCATCGCTGTCTAGAGTTTAAAAGAAAAAATTAAACAATAGCAATTTTTGAAGAATATGTAAATGTTTATTAAATGGATGTACAGTGAACACAGAATCACTGTTATTCTTTTGTTATATAACAAGAAACAACTTTTGCTTTGGCAATCTCATTGTTCCTGTTTTCAACCAAAGGATACGCTTACACACGCAGCCACCCATCTGAAATAAATACATTTCTAAATACATTTTTTTGATTGGCCTTAAATTTTTTCAAGGACATTTTAATTGATATCAACTGCATTACTGAGTAAAAAAGGCCATACAAAAGCAACAATTCATAGGGAAATTAAACTGATAAATGACATCACATTGAAGAAAAACTTGAAACTAATGTCACCAACACGAAGATATTTAACACTCATTTTCTATTGTGACAGAGACATCCAGAACTAGGTATTTGTTATGTTTAATACTCTTGCTGAAGACCTTTCGGACATGTTGGAACAGGGGTTTAATGAATTCAGACGGTGTCAATGATTTCAAAGTATCCAGTTGTATAACAGCATATTGTGACCTGAAACAACATTATAGATCTGTGGTTCAGTTTTCCATTCCCCTCTAATCATTCAGACAGAGCTGTTGCATACAGTCAAATCATTAAATGCCCATCTGAATCTCCGTGACCAGAGGTGTGGACTTGTGTCACAAGACATGAACTCAAGTCAGACACAAGTCATGAATTTAATTAACGTACAAACACAAAACACTCCATTGTGATATTTAGGGGGATATAGTGGCATTTACTGGTGAGGATTGCGGATTGTAACCAGCTGAAACTTCTCCTGGTTAGAATTCTTTCAGTGCTCAATGTTCAGGAGGTTTTTATCAAAAGCTTAATTATCAGCAGAGGTCTCTTACTCTTCAAGGGAAATTGACCCAGTGATTTAAACCGGTAAAAAAAAACTAATAACGCAGTTTCATGTTAAAGAATCAGTGTTTTTCCAACACTGTGATCATGGAGGAGCTGCTGACTATGGTGGCCAATGCGAAAAAGCAAATGGCCCTATCTAGAGCCGGTGTTTGTTTTGTCCATTCTGGGCTACTGTAGAAACGTGGTGGTGCAACATGGTGATCTCCATAGACAAGGACCAGCTCCCTATGTAGATGTAAACAGCTCATTCTAAGGTAACAGAAACAGGACTACTCTTAGTTTTAGGTGATTATACACTTAAGACAACAAGCTATATTATATTCCATTTCTGCCAATACATCCCCCTAAATCCTACACACTGGGCCTTTAAAATCTAAAAAGTAGATGTTAGATTTTACATTTTAATATGATTGGAAAAAGGCTGTTCTTTGATGTCAAGAGCATAATCTCCTTAGCAATGGGCCTTTTGTGCTTCTTTTAAAGAATTATAAATGTTTGAAAAGTGCAGTAATAAAGTGTTCATATAACTTGCACCCAAACATGCATATTGAGAGATTATATGTTAGGAGCATACGGTCTGTTTATATCTGCAGATCAGTTGGAGCTCGTCTGCTGCTGGCACTGCTCGCCGCTGACACTCTGCGGTTTGGAGAGGAGGCAGTGGGGCTGTTACTCTCCCGGCTGTGTCGAGATACTGAGCTCAGCTCCCCTGCAGAGTCTGGACTCTGAGACCTGCTCGGCCTCTTAATGTCTGATTTAGAGAGCACCCTCGCTCGGGGTCCAACACAGCTGCTGCGTAGCTTCACGCTGTTGTTGCCGTGGTAGGAGTCCCCACTGTCCGAGCCATTCCCCTCTACCAGAGTGGAGCAGTTCCATGGTGGGCTGACCCTCCGTGACTTCCTCACAATGCCTGACAGTGTTGTGCAGGAGGAGGTGTTTGCCACAGGGAGGGTGGGGTACTCAGAGCTGGCACACTCCATGTCCTCATGATGAGGGGAGGATTGGTCCTCTGGTTCGTCCTGTTTGTCCACAGGAGGGGAACGTGTCTCGCTGCTTGTGTTGCCAGTTTGCTCTGTTGGGCTTGGCACTCCTTCCTTGCTGTCCTTGTGGCTGTCTGGCTTTGCACCAGGGTCCCCTTTTATAGGGACAAAGGCAGAGGAGGCATTAAGTAGAGGGTAGGTGGGTCCGTTGCCCTGCTTCTCCAACAGTAATGTGTATCCACATGGTGCTGTGGGGATAGTATTCTTGCGACCCACAGAAGTGCCCATGCAAACCTGCTGCACAACTGAGTTCTTTTTTGACTTGTCAACATAATAATCATCAAGATCAGCTTTCAGGTGTGGGTAGTAGCTCAGGATGCCTTTTTTAACCCTCTTGTATGCCAGGTGCATGATCTCAAGAAGGCTGAGAAAGAGGGAGATGCAGGCGATCCCCTGCATGAACACCATGAAAACAGTTTTCTCAGTGGGCCTAGAGACGAAGCAGTCCACCACATTTGGACATGGCTCCCTTTCACACTTGAAAAGAGGGTTCAGGCGGTGCCCATAGAGGATGTACTGACACACCATGAAGCTGACCTCCACTACTGAGCGAGTCACTATGTGGACCAGATAAGTGCACAACAGAGAGCCCCTCAGTGGAGCTTTGTTGAGCTTCCCCTGCTCCAGCTGCTTCATCTCCTTCTCAATCCTCCTCCGTATCTCCACCATCTCCACATCCACCGCCTCCAGCTCCCGACGGAGAGCCACCTTCTTGCAGTGGCGCTCCTTCTCCAGAGCTCGCAGCTGGTAGATGGCGTGACCCATGTAGACCAGTGAGGGCGATGACACGAAGATAACCTGCAGCACCCAGTAGCGGATGAGGGAGATGGGGAAGGCCTGGTCGTAGCAGACGTTGCGGCAGCCAGGCTGGTCGGTGTTGCAGACGAAGTCTGACTGCTCGTCGTTCCACACGTCTTCAGCTGCGACGCCGAGCACCAACATCCGAAATATGAAGAGGATGGTCAGCCAGATCTTGCCGACCATGGTGGAGTGGATATGCACCTCCTCCAAGATCCCCCCGAGGAAGTTCCAGTCTCCCATGTTTTACATTAGCAGAGCTGTAACACATGAGGGAACAAAAAGGTTATGATTGTTAATACAGCCGACAGATACATGATTTTTGCTGCCAATACTGATATTGATATTTGGGAGTTTTAAAAATCTGATAAGAACACTGATGGGCTTAACAAATGAATTACAACTACAATTGTGAAATAGATCCCTGGATCACAGAGGCAGCTCTGATGGTGTTATGACAGGCACCAAGTGGCGGTAGTTTGCAACGTAGCGGGCAAGTCTGTTGAAAGTAGGAACGTGTACATGTAGATATCAGAGGGGACGCAGGGCAACGGTGCCCTCAATGTTTAGATCAGGTTAATTTGTCTCCCATTAAAAACATGAAAGTACCAGAGGACTTTCATAATGACAAAATTAAAAAAAAAAAAACACCATAAATGGATGCAGGAAAATCCAAACCTACGCCCTTGTGAAAGAATTGTCAAAGCACTGACATTTTGAGGATGATGACAGAGTTGAATTATGGTAACAGCAACAACAACAAAAAACACATCAATTTTAATATTATGAATATAAATAATGTATACAGCATGTGTGTATGTGTACCATAAGAAATGTTTTGATAAAAAAAAAATCAAAAGGCATTGCAGAGGTCAATTTTAATGCATGGGAAATTTCCTTTGTTTTCTATTAGTACACAAATCACTAAGGAGTTGAAATCAACTTGACTATTCAACACTTCTTTCTTTGCACAGGCAACTCAGTGATATCCCCATAGCTGTGGTCTTGACTGGTCTTGAAGTAAAATCTCATGTCCTATTTGTCTCAGACCAAGACAAGACCAAGTAAAACTGTGGTCGAGTCTGACATGACAAGTACTACAACACTAACGTAAGTGCAGTTTTCAGCCATTTGCACGTTGAGAATTTATGCTTCTACATTTCAGCGGGAAATACAGTATTTTTTACTACAGTACTACATTTTTAACAGCAGGGGTTACCAGCTTCTTTTCAGATTAAGATTTTAAAACTAGTTTTTAAAATGATACATTGCTGAAGACCAAACTACGAAAAAGGGAAAAATGCCAGCACTCACAAATGTCCTTTTGGTAAATTTAATAAACCAACTTGGGTGGCAGTACCAGAAACACAGATGTTTCGACAGAAAATCTTCTTCAGTGAACTGAACTTTTTCGCTGTTTTTGGCCGTGCACCTTTCGAGGGGATTTATTTTTTAGAGTGCTTGCTTCTTTCCTACGCGATTTTGAAGACCAAACTACCCAACAGTATATTAAGTCAATGACAACAATAAAATAAACTTACATCTGAGACACCCAACTTGTTTTACCTGGGAGCCACATTTGTAAAATGACAGGAGATCAAGGCCTAGTTAATTAAAAAAATAACATTAATCCTCCTTAGTCCTGTTTTGGCACCTTATTTACATTAAAAGTACAAAAAATTCCTAGTGTGAATTAGTTTATTTTCACTGTGAATTAGAATATGGTCCGTGAGCCACAAGTTGAGTAGGCTATACTGCACAGAGAGAATTTTTACTTTTGCTACTTTTAGTACATTTTATCTGATAATACTTATGTACTTTTTATGTCAGACTTTGGATGCAAAACATGAACTCGTAACAGTGTGTCTGTACATTGTGGTAGTTTTACTTAAGTACAAGCTCCAAATACTTCTTCCACCACTGCTGAGAACTGGGTTTTCAATTACACAACCAGTCTACCCAGTAACAACAGAAACGTAACCCATTAGACAGTAAATAAAATGTACTAATCTGATAGTATTAAATAGTTAGGTAGTTAAATTAGGGTATTATAATGTGCTCATATCAGTCAGTGTTAAATGAAATATTTGACAACATCCAGCAGCATTCTAATAAAACAATTTAAGATTTATTGATAAAATTGAAGATCATTACAAATATAAAATATGTCAATCAAATAAAAATCAATCATTTTAATAATGATGTTATACATTGCGTGTTTTTCTACAACAAAGGAGAAGAAAAAATTACACTGTAAAGCTGATATATTAATTTTGCTGTAGTTATGTAGCAAAATTATACAACTTAATCAAAAAGGTCAAATATTTATTTTGAGATGACTTAACTTACCTTTCATCTTGGATATGAAATGTAACAATAAAGGCCTTTTGCAATAATGCTGCCGATGCTGTTGAACACACTCCTACAGGCACATCTTTAATCTTCTTTATCCTTTTTTTAAAAAGTCAAAATGTTCACACTGAAAGAGATTTCAGTCTCCACTGCTGTTGAAAACTGGACAAAAACAAATGATCCCTGCTGGCTGTTGCTGTTCACAAGTTTATAGCCTGTGAAAGACAAAACAATCAATACTGTTGCGATGCTCTGTTGCCATTTACCTTGCAGCAGTATGAGTGGCCTGACCCCCAGTTCCTGCGAGTCATTAGGGGTGAAATGTGTTGCAGAATGTGCAGCGAGCAGTGTGGGTTTGTCGCCTGTTTCTGGTTGGACCCAAAGGACCCTGAACTTGTTTTAGCCTCTAAATGTAGACAGGACAGAAGTGGTGCACTGGGTTTAATGGAAATCTGGCATCAGAAAGTGCCACCAAGGTAGATTATAAACCAGACGATACACTGCTTCTGAAGACAATCCTGATATCCTGATTTAATGTGAAACCTGACACTGAAAGATTAAAATGCTATAAATCCCACACTCATACAAAACAGGAAGATGTTGCATAAGAGCCACAACAAACAAATGAGCAGTGTAGTTTGACCTAACGTCTGGTTCATTGCTCTGTTAGAACCAGTGTTGAATGGTGTTGGTTTTTGCTGCTGGAACTGAATCGATTAATTGATAAATCTGTCAATAAAATACAAATCTCCAACTATTTTGATATTAGATAAATCATTTCAGTACTTTTTGCTTCTCACAAGCATGTAAAACATTCAGTGGTTCCAGCTGGTCGACTGTAAAGACTTGTCTTGTGTGATAGTAAACAGAGTCTTTTTGAATTTTACAGTTTATCTGATGAGTCTTTGAACAGAAAATCCCGCACACTGCTCTTGCTCAGCTTCACAATTTATAAATAACACTAATGTTTCGATCCTCCAGGACCTTCGTCAAGAGTGTTCATCACCATTACTTTCAACATTGAGCTTAAATAGAAACTGCCCCACCCATTTTTACAGGTGTGCACAGGTGTGAGGGAAATAATGATGTGTGGATCTGTGGATGTGTTTCTCAATAGTGGACAACAGCCTGGCCACTATATGTCACATATCACACATATGACAGAACAAGGGAACAAGAAAAACATAGGAAAAACCTAGAAAACTCAACCTTCTTACACGGTTAAGGCTATTAACAAGACTATTTAACAAAAATGTTGATCTTATACATGAACACATCAGCCTATCAGCTTTCATAAATCATCAACATTGTATATTCTTATGCTGTGTATTATAAATGAGTCTTTTGAGATTCCCAAATCAAGTGATATTTTCCAACACACCTGCATCTGAGACAGCTGGATGTGCAAATACCTTTCTTCAGACAGTTTATCTGACAAATAAACGAGTCTGAAGATGTCAGCTTGGGCTTTCAGAAAATGGGACAGGTCTTTGTCATCAATTTTCTGACATTTTAAAGACAATTAAAGACAAAATTATTAATCAATTAAGAAAATAATTGGCATTTAAATGCCATTCAAAATTACAAGGTACCTTTTTTCTTTTGCCAATAGTCCAACACTCGAAGATATCTAATGTACAATTTCATTTTAGAGAAAAAGCAGTAAATCCTCACATCCGAGATGCTTGTCAAAAATATCGATTTATTAATAGATATCAATTCTGAATATTTGAAATGGTCACAATGCTCTTTGTTTGCAGTATTGATACACTAATACTAGCTGTGCTTTCTTTCACTCTTCTTCCAGTTTACATAGAAACGAAAGGTTCCAGATACACACAAAAAATAGATATCAGTCTCATCCAAAAGAGGGAATGAGAGAAACTAAATGTCTGATAAAAACATTGATGTTTCTAAGGTTGTCTTTTTGAGAAAAAAAATAGAATTATGGCTCGTACCTGCATTAAGGGCAAACATAAGGATGCTTATTTTCCTTTCACATTGTAAAGCAATGCTCATTTTCCACATTATCGATACACCAGCATGAGCTGCACTTTCTTTGTGTCTCTTTTTGTTAATGTTTACTGAAGTCATCCTGCTGTTCTCAGCCACTACCCAAGTTATTGTCATGTTACATTAACTTTCAATAAAAAGGTTATTTTTATGCCCTCAATGTCATTTTCCCCCATTAATCTATCCATGTTCACCTGCTTATCCGGGCCAGGTCAGCAGGCTGAGCATAGCACCCCAGACATCCCTCTCCCCAGCAATGCTTTCCAGCTCCTCCTGGGGGACCCCATCGGGTTCCCAGGCTAGATGAGATATGTAGTCCCTCCAGTGTGTTTTCTGGGTCTGCCCCAGGGGCCCCTCCCAGTGGGACAGGCCAGGGACATTTCTAACAGGAGGCGCCCAGGAGGCATCCTGATCAGATGCCCAAACCAACTCAACTGACCCCTTTCAATGCGAAGGAGCAGCGGCTTTACTCCGAGCTCCCTCCAATGTCCAAGTTCCTTAACCTATCTCTAAGTCTGAGCCCACCCACCCCACGGAGGAGACTTGTTTCAGCTGCTTGTATACGCAATCTCATTCTTTCAGTCATTGCCCAGTCAGGCACAGCGCCTGCTTCACTGCAGAAGCTGCACCAAACCGTTGATCCATCTCACGCTCCATTCTACCCTTACTCGTGAACAAGACCCTGAGATACTTGAACTCGCTAGTTTTGGCTAGAAACTCTCTTCCAGCCCAGAGGGGGCAATTAACAGATTTCCGGCAGAGCACTATGGTCTCAGGTTTGGAGGTGGGGACTCTCATCCCAACCGCTTCACACTCAGTTGCAAAACCACTTCATGCTTGAGGTCACGGTGTGATTATTAACCATTTACAAATACTTCATATAGTATATAAAATGTTATATGTGCAACAGCAAACTGTTACAATGCCATACATTATAGCATTACTACTAATAAATAAACATTATCATTTCATTGTTTGCCAACAGTAAATATCAAAGTTTTTTTAACTATCAATTTACCATTCATTAATGATGGTTATCATGAAGTGTTAACCAGTATTCCCTTGGTTCAGTCTATTCTGTATTTGAAACCAACCCTGTGCTTCAGCTCACACCAGTTATTTTTGATAAACTCACATCAAGCCTCCATTCTGCTTTTGTACTTGTTTAATCAATGTTCTTTTCAATAAAGGGATCAATGGGGCACGTCCGATTTCATACATGGTTGCTTCTTCATGGTGAATCTAATTTAAGTTGTTCCTCCCAGCTACTGATCCATTAAAAGGAAATCAATGTTCATGGCTGGACTAGTTTGTTTTCCATGCAGATGACTGCAGACTGTGATTCCAGGCTGCTGGAGAGGAGGGGACACACTCTGAATAACTTCTGATATTTCCTCAAGTTCGTCTCCTTAAATTCCCCAAAAATAAGGTTCGGTTTCTTCGGAGTTCAGACAAAATTAAGTCACACATTGCTTCCTTATGCTGAATGTTATCCATTTATTACTCAAAATAACAGTTTATTCCTACTAAAGATATAAGATTAGGAGAGTAAAACATGCAGTGACAAAGATTCTTCCTGAAAAACCACCAGGACAGTCGAATTAACACCCATCACAACCAAAACGTTCCAAAAATAAAATACCTTCTGAAAGGAGGTCTAATCTTACAGAAAACACCATAAAATTAAAACAGATTAATGTACATTTTAAACAGTTTGTGGTTTAAGTCACTGGGCAATATTTTAACACTTTCAAGGACTAAAACTGCGTTTCTGTGTATTTTAGCCTCAATACTCACACACTTGATAACTACTGATGATCCAACACACGATATCCTCATGATTTTTAATGTTTTTCTTCCAGGCAGCCTCTTTGCATGAAAATAACTTGTATTAACATAAAACCTGAATGTCAAGTCTGATTTTGTTCTGTTTTTTTCTGTTGTGTTATTGTTAGTGGGTAATGCACGTTTCATTTCAGTCTGCTACTTTGACAATACAGGTTATTGATTATCTTAACATTTACTGTGACAGATTATTCCAAACAAGTTCCACAATATTCATTTTGATAAGGTAAAATAAATGAACACCTGTGGCTGAAAGAAGGGAATAAAAACAAGAAAAATATGAGAAAAATCAACAGTAAAGTAATAAGAGTCATATCCAACCCCTCCAGAATGTTGCTATCACAAAAATTAACACAAATTCAGCCAATCACCTTCAATTCTGCACGACCTTGCAATTTTGTCCAATCACCACAATCTAACTGTAAATTTGACTGTTTAGCAAAGGTAAATTCTCAATTTATTCTTGAGCTGTTCGAGCATACTGATTTGCTCAGCCCCTCCTTGCCCCACTTTCTCTCTCTCTCTCTCCCCATTTATCGTGAAACCACTGCTGTGGGATTGTGAGCTCCTGTGAAATCAGGCATTTCAGCCCCCAACAGTCCAAAATACCTTCTGCAAAATCCTGGAGGAGCTGGGTAATGATAATGTGATAAAATACACAGAAACACTGGTTCAGTTCGGCAACAGACTGGATTCATTTTAAAATACTGAATGTTGTTTTTTTTTTTGTTTTTTTTGCAAAAATGGGTGCATAGGGTTTAGAAAACAAAATCATCAGTAACCGCATATAAAAAAGACAATTATTCCTGGCCGACTACCACTGAACACAGAAACCGCTGTTTCATATTTCTATCAGGGAATCTCACCAATACAGTTTTATAAAACCGAGCAAAGGACGAGCATTGTTCTTAAAATGGAGCCGCAAAAACAAGCTTTCTACAAATGGTTCAGTGGACGTTACATTCATGTCAAAACAAACATTTCTTAACAAATGAACCAACTCTGGTGCATCTGACATAATGACGGATAGGAGCGGGGAGCAGGTACTCTTCTAGCGTCCTCCTGACTTGCGCCCAGCCCAGGATCGGGACCGAGAACGCGAACGAGAGCGTGATCTTGATGCGGACCTGGACCTGGAGCGGGATGGGGAGTGTGTACGTCGCACTTCTTCTTCAGTGTAATGGGAGGTCGACGCTGGGTTGACACTCTCTCGTGGAGATGCGGATTTGGATCGTG
Organism: Epinephelus moara; assembly: GCF_006386435.1. Taxonomy (NCBI): domain Eukaryota; kingdom Metazoa; phylum Chordata; class Actinopteri; order Perciformes; family Serranidae; genus Epinephelus; species Epinephelus moara. Next base: position 41,765,694 of record NC_065527.1, on the reverse strand, counting down.
AGCGCGATCTCCCTCGAGACTCTCTCCGGGGCCTCTGCCTGTATCTGAAGACACAATGAAACCATTTAGACACATCTGTGATCATCTTAACTTCTGGGAACTACACACAACCTTCCTGTATGTCAAATGTTAAGACAATTTAGTTCCCCACGACACTTAACTGCTAACAATTTTACTGCTACAATATATCCTATAATAAATCATTCTCTACATGTACTTGTACAGTAATAGAGACTGTACTGTGACAATAACAGAAAGAGAGCGATAGATGCAAACTACAACCTCTCAACAGTCAAAGACAAGTCGTACCTGTCACCCTCACGACTCCTGCTTCTTCCTCTTCCATACATCCGCCCAGAGCTGAGGACAAACATGAAAAGGTCATTTTCCTTTACAGTGTAACAACTGTGAGGAGTAAGCAAATGAATTCCATCACAAAAGGAAAAACTCACTCTCTAGGGCTATCAGATCGCCTGCGATGCCGATCATAAGAAGGACTGCGTGATCTGTATCGCTCGTAGCTGCGGCTGCGCGAACGTCTGCGCCGGCTGTCTCGATCATAGTCATCATATCGAGAGGATCTGCCTGGAGAACGCCTTTCCTTTGACTTCATCTGATTTGGTGCTGATGTATATGGGCAAAAAAAGCAGCGATGAGCTACAGAGTTTGTACCCTGAGTGGAAAACAGACAGAATTTTTTTCCCAGGAGTAACACTTTCTGTACTTTATAAGTCCCACTGGGTATATGAAGGGTGCACCTCCAGGGTTCAACATTCATTTTTTTTTTTTTCACCTGGCCAGTCGTGCAAGTGGGTCAGAAATCTACTTCACCAAAGACAATTTTTACTTGACCCTATACAAACTGTGTATTAGTGATTCTCAAATAACAACAAAAACTGAAGTAAATTGTTACGACAAATTACCGTTTTATCTGCCTTGCTCTCAAACTTGGAGAGATTCACCCACATCCTTTTTACGCCACCCAACTTATCTCCTGTTTCCAGGATAAAGTAAAATACTTGCTTGCTTTCAGCTCATAAACTTTACCTCTATCCACTGCTGTCTTCTGGCAAGTGCCCAATTCATACTGCGCATATGCAAGTCTCAGGGGAGATGGCAAGAAGTGAGAGACTTCACTCCTTGGCTATTTCCATCATCAGCTTCAGAGTGTGTGGAACTAAGAACACCTCAATTGAATGGAACCTTTAATTATGTCATAAGCTGACAAACAAAACTGGGTAAGGTTCTGGCCACGTCCCTATCAGTCATGTCAGATTTTGTCCTATTACAGACCTTTGCTGTTAAATTTAATATTACTGCTCATTTCACTCACTTCACTTCACTTGCCAACACCCTCCATTCCTCAGCTTGACCTGACCACCTGTGTTGTCATACACGTTCTAATTTTAGCTACTTCAGTGCTGCCAGTAGTTAATTTCTTACTCATACCTACAATTCAGGTCTTAGTGAGAAACCTGATGAATGCAGGGGATCATACAATAAATATTTATCTACTACCATATAATTCAAAAGTGGCAGTGACAATGAAATAAAAAGAAGTTTAACACAAAAACACTTGCTGACAGACTCAACAGTATTTGGCTGCAAAAACAAAAAGACTTAAACACTTACTCTTTCGGTCACCCTGGGCAAACTGGATTTCAATTTGCCGACCGCAAACCCACTTCCTGTCCAGGCTGTGAAGAGCATCCTCTGCATCACGCACATCTTCAAACATGCTGAGTGGTTAAGGGTTTTTGTTTGCTCTGATTTTTGTAAGGCCATACAAATTCAAATAAATGTTTTTCTTAAATTTACTCTCAGAAATTCATTTTACATTTATGGCAAGAGGGATGAACTTCAAACATTTTCTTTCATTTGTGTGGCCCAAGACATAACAGTTTAACATGCAGAAATTAAATGTTACTTGATATGTTATAGCAAGTGAAAGAAAACAACAAACATACTACATACTCATTGGATTTTTGTAGAGATAAAAGATGAAGCAAGTTTTTCAAACACATCAAATAACTGTCTGAGGGATCAGAACTACAAATATATAAACAAATCAAATACATTAAATAGCTGATTAAATTGCTTTGATTAAAACTAAAAAAAATGTCATTGATATCACAGGGAAAGCTGATTTTGTTGCCATGTCAAATTTGTGGATTTGTCTTGGGAGGATACAAAATAATTCAGACTTGTTACCTTTGCCCATGCTTGACTTTGAACTTCATCTTGATCTTTACACTCTTTAATCGACTCCCACAGAGACTTGGGTTTCCTGCTTGCCTTTTCCTCTTAAACCTCTTTTCTTTTCCCAATTCTTTGCCGCCATATCCAAGCCTCGTTTCCGTTCCCTTTTCCTCTTCATGCTTTACTTTCTCTTTTCAACCTTTTCCCTCCCTCTGATCCTGAAGGTCTGTGTGACTTGTCTTTACAGCTACTCTACACGGGTCTTTGTTACTCTTTGTGGCCGGTTCCACAACTGGATGCATTTACATTTTCTGAAGCAATAACAGAGAAATGATGTGTGTTAGATATTCAATCAAATTAAGTGCAAGAAAAAAAATGTCACAAAAAGCATATCTTCTCGGCTGAAAAGAAATAAAATGTTAAAATGTTTTGTTAGCAGGAGCACGAACACAGTAAACACTCATTGGGAAAGGATATTGAATGTATGCAAATCCTCTTGATTGGCGTGTATAGAAGTCAAGTGGGATGTAGACATCTACTATCGGCCCATAGCGGCCAAACTCACGCCGCAAATCCTCAGGCCTGAACACCGTAAATACAAGTATGACTCAACTGACCATCACAGGCAATTCTACCTACATCATTAACCAGTAACAGCTGAGAGCAGCAGTGAGAGGGCTAAAGGGACAGTTCACCCCAAAAAAATAAGACTTTTTATTACCTTATTTCTGGCAATCAGACCACACAGGCTCTGTGTTATTTGCATTAGGTCTGTTGCTTGCTACCAGCACAGAAAAGCTCAAGAACAACTTTCATTCTAGTGGTTTTATTTGGTTCTGCAACAATTCTATTATGTTTTGCAGTGAACTGACCCTTTAAGATGCTGTATGTACACTGTTGTGTTCAACATGCAATTCAATGAAAATCCCACTAACAGGTCTAAAACTCACATAAGCAGATGCAGATGTTGCTCCATTCAGGTTAGATATGCAATATACAATTTTTGTGCTAATAAAAACTAATTAGCGCTTAAGCGCATGGGTCAATATGTTACCATGATGAAGAGGAAAAACACTGATTATGATAATCACCAACATGCTTTTTCAAAAACTCATAAACACACTCAATCAAATCAACATTGGGCAATAACTAATAATATCCAGATAATGGAAAAGAAACTGTAGTCGGCCAAAGTTTTATTCAAAAATATATATATGTAGTTCCTCAACGTTAGTTTAACAGTACATTTTAATTAGGACATTGTAGTAACATTAATCCATCCACTGATATTAGTTAACTCTGTTTAAATCCTTTTCAGTTTAGTTTTAGTTTATGTGACTAAGTGCTGATATGCTTTTATTAATGCCACACAACATGGACATGTAAATTACGGTTATTTTCCCGTTAGCTAATGTTACCCATGGCTACGCTATACGCAATGTATAACGTTAGAAGCCTATCTGGATAACTTAACAAGCAACAGTTCATAATAATAATACATTAAACGTGTTTTACCGGCAAATCACCCAACTATTTACTGAATTCTTGTCTTTGAGTTAGCCAACGTAGCCACGTTAGCTTATTTATAAACACGGCGAATGCGCAGACACGCAAAGCAAACAAAGAGGTGCAAGCAAGAAATTCAGTCTTGACAAATGCACGTTCATATTTCAGACGCTGTCTTATTTTAACTATATGGGTGCACTACGATGCAGCTAGTAAATACTAACAACGTAAAGCGCCCCTGTACATTAGTTTAAGGTAACGTTAAGTCGAGGCTCCGACGAGCAGGCTAACATTAGCTAGCTGCTAAGTTAGCTAACAGTAAGCTACCGCCAATGTGAGTTAGTTAGCGTCAGTGGATGATCTAATCGCGTCTGTATGTGTACTCACCTGGATTCATCGGAGATGTTTCTGACGAACAAAGACGTGTTTGGGGGCCTCATGTATCTGGCCATAAACTTACACTCAACCAGCAGATGAAATGTTTTTTTGTGGGGGGGTGAGGAAGAAAAACCTGCTCTGCAGCGCAAATATTTGTAGCGCATGCGCACTCACAAGGCGCGTTCTGGTTCTTCCTCCCAAACAAAAAATCGGGTCATTAATACCCACAGCGCCCCCTGTCGTTTGAGCTCATCACCTGCAGCTATGGCAGAAACCGTGAACTGTGTGGAAAAAAACAAACATTTTGGTTGATTCAATCATTTAAATTTATTCATAAATGTATTTTTTAGTTTTATTCCATTGTGTTATTTCCACTTATTTCCCACTTGAAGATGAGAAGGTCAAAAAGAGATCCATCAGCGTACAGGTGTGGATTAGACTCTTTTGCTTCTGCTGATGAAAGTGACAGGACCAGAAGTGATGGTCTGGAAAAGCAGGGAAGCAGAGACAGAGATAAATCATGACTGTGTCACATTAAAATAACTCACTCATTTCCAGCTAACACTGAATCCCTAGTCTTTACCGCAGTTTCTAAAAGAAATAAAGCCACTGACCTCAATCATCTCGTCCCCTTGGATCTCCCGGACAGAGGTGAACTTTTCTGTCTCAGATATCAGCTTCCCGTTCTCCTCTCTGATCATGCACTGGCCAAGACCAATAACATTTCAAGTGATGAAAGTGGTTCTCAAACTTACTGTATACCATAATGCCCCTTTGCTAAGACAACTTTATGCCTCCTAATCAAACTAATTTTTTGCAACCAAGGATGGATTACTGTACAGACCTGACTAGCAAAGGCCCGGGGGACCAAAGTTTTAGGGCCCCCTGGCCTTTACCTGCAAACTGTCACTCAAATAAACATGTACTGACTGGTAGAGACTCAAAATGACCACACAGACATGCAAAGAAACTGCAAAGAGACACAAAATTCAAAATACCCACAAAAATCTTTTGCATATCTGTGCTCAGGGGCAACAAATTGATGAAAAATTAGGTTTTAGACACAAAAGACATAAATCTTTCCCCCTATATCAATGTAGACTCAAGAGCAAGATATGATTAGTCATATCTGAGATATGAGAGACATTTACACAAGAGCATCACCTGTTCTTCTTTTCTTTACTGCCAAAAATCCATCCATCTATCCTTTACATGTCATTGTGTCTGAATATATTTAGCCTCGAAATCATCAAAGGACAAGTGTTGTTTCTTTATGAATCCCATTTTTTTTTAACTTTACATGCATGAAGCAACACTGAGGCAGATATCTGCTACAACATGCTCTCTATTTAAAAATGCTCATGAACAGGACTGTAGCCTCACTGAAATTAACTGAAGCCTACATAAATTCCTGAATAAGTGCCTTCTTGGGGTTATATTTTGGCATCATCAGTTCATGTCTTCACTTCTATGCTCATATGCATGAAGGGTTTGGGGCTTGAATTACCTTAAACTTCCTGCCATCCACAGTAGTAATCTCAGACTCCTTTCCGATGGTGAATGAGTTAACATGGCTGCACATGGGAGTCTTCATTGTGCACGTGAAGTCTTGTCCATTCTGCTCAATCACCCACACCGGTTTGACTTCCTTTCGCATTTTGATAACCATTTCAGGTACACCTTGAATGCACATTTAGAGAAAAATAATGTATGCATACATAATCAAACAAATCCTTTATATTTTTAAGATATTCTTACCTACAACTTTTAAGAACTCATCAAGGTTCTCCTCTGAATAAATTTTCCAAGTGCCGCTGAAATCCATGCCTGCTGGTCGTGTTGGTTGCCTGAGGACATCTGATGTTCTTGTTGTCATAATCCCATCACACACACTGCTAGTTGGCATGTTGGGGACTTCAAATTCCCTGTTATTTGGACTGTAATTTCCAGTGAGAGTCAGGATGGGCTGAACATTAAGTAACATGTAAATGAAAAATGACTCCAGTGTGCATGTGAGGATGTCTCTCCTTCCAAAAATCCAACAAAATCACTGCATATTAACAGCAAATTTAGGCAATGACATATCTTTATTTCAGAAAGTACTTAAAGCTTTCCTTTATTTGACAGATATTTATGATTCATTTTCAAAATATAAAAACACTTCACCAGGCAAACAAACAGAAAGCAATACATTGTAAGGCAAATGTGCAGGCAGCAGAAGCTCAGGCAGTCCAGTACTGTGCAGATATGAAAAGGTGATTCAACTCTTGAACCTCTTGAAAGGAATAGGTCACACTCCAAATGACCATTTGCATATCAAATACTCATCCTGTGTTACGTTGAATTTGTGAGTAAATCTTTGTTTTTCTTGCATGGCTCTACGGTGAACAACAAATCCAAGAACAGAAAATTCTTGATGAATTGAAGTCATAGGCGTCCGCATTTAACAACAGCAAAACTATATAAAAACAAATGTTGATAAACTCACACAAGTTATGCAGTATAATCCAAGTCTCATTTATCTAGTGGTATGCTCAGTGCTTTCCAAACTGATGGCACTCTGACAGGGAACTGAACTGAAAGTGAAAGTGAAACTTTTCTCTTAAAGGCAGACTCCATTGAAAAAACAAGGAATTTTACCTTGCTGAACATGGGAGGTGCTGGTCTACCACTGCCACTGCCTTGTTTTAATCTTTACTGCTATTTTGTGTCTCTGGTGTTTTAAAAAGTGAATTCAGATTCACATAAGTCACACCATAACACAAATTAACTGATTGAGGCAGCGGTAGACCAGCAGCTCCCGTGTACAGCATGCTAACATTACTGTTTTTGTCAGTGAAGTCTGGCTTAGAAGAGAGCATATATAAGTTTCAATTTCAGTTCAGTTTCTCATTGGAAAGGTCTGTTTGGGATGTACTGAGCATACGACTGGATAAATAAAACTTGGATTATACTGCACGAGTTGTGTCAGATTTTGTAAACAGATGTTTTGATATAGTTTTGCTGTTGTTAAACACAGACGACTTCAATTCATCAAGAATTTTCTCAGTTTTGGGATTCTTTCTCTGGAGGCATGCAAGAAAAACAAAGTTTTCTTCACAAAGTCAATATAACACAGGGTGAGTAACTGATATACAAATGATCATTTGGGAAGTGAAGTATTCATTTCAAGCATGTTCAGTTACCAAGAACACAGATATGGAGAGCTTTGTTACAAAAAGCTGTTAAACTCGATTACTGCTGGAATGTTACTGACGCAATCAAAAACACAGTAGCATACAAAACAGTCACATTATAAACAGAGACCAATGGAGCACATTAATACTTATTTTCCTTTTGCAGAGAGCTTCTGTTAATACTGTGCCATGTTGTCGTCCCTGAGAAAACAGATCAGTCATGCAGAGAGGTTAAATACAAGCTTGTTCACAGACCCCGGTCAAACAATATTTGTTGTGGTTTATTCTTGACTTTTAAGTTATTTTAACATTCCTATATCACTAGATACGTGCTCTCTATTTCACCAGGACACCTTTAACATTAATTCTCTCTTGTATTTTCTAATACTGACTAGTATATAGCCCAATTTAAAGATATACTGTGCAGGATTTTTTCTAGAAAACAATGTATAGACTTATACAGAATTAATCATCCCTGTCAATCTCAATTCATGACTCAGTATAGGTGTGTGGCAGTGTATTTTTCTGCAGAAACTCCGCTGTATTTTCTTCTTATTCTCCATGTATGTGATGCTTATAGGTGTGTACTCCCACAGTGCTTAGGTGAGGTCAGAGCTTTGTACAAAGGTAGCGACCAGCTGCTAGACTGTAAGCAGCAGGCATCTAAGATACACAGCGCAGAAAGAATACCAATACAACAAGACAAAATGCTAAACAAGAGTGAATCTGGGAGTTAGCTTTTAGTAGGCATGGACCGTATCTTATTTTTGATACCTTCATACCCTCCTTAAATACGATATATGACGGTGTTGGCGTGCACTTAAAAAAAAGTCCTGTAACGTTAACCTCACCTCCTCCAGCTGCCTTTTCCAGCAGTTGAGACTGGAGACCTCTGGTGGCACCCGCTGCACACTACATACAGTGAGTGTAACAGAAAGAGGAGCGCCTGTACCTTTGGTGGTATCAAAGATGATACCGTGAGGATTTTTAAATACCCTGGTATTCTGTAATACTGTGATACCTCCCAAACCTAAGTTTTACTGTCTCTTTCACTGACAAACGTGTTTACAAACAGTGACAGTTCTGCATAGTTTACCTTTTTTTTTTTTAACAATTTCATGGCATTCCATTCAATAGTTGTTGAGAAATTTCACCCAAAACCCCCAACTTTCAACCTCATGGTGGCGCTGGAGGAGAAGTCAGAGAATGACCAAAGTTATTAGGATACATCCTCTGGTGACCATGAATGTCTGTAAAAAATGTAATGGAAATCCATCGCATAGTTGTTGTATGCTAGCAAACAATAAATATCCTTTGTTCTTTCAGTAACAGATTGTGTTGTTAATGTGCTAACAGGCTAACTAGCATCTTGAATCCATCCTGTTGGTCTTCGGATTTCCCTTTTTTAATAATGTTTACAGACTATCGCTGCCTGCTGCCATGGAGAGTTATTTCCTCTCACACAGACAATCGTTGGTCACTAGTTGGCAGTTGTGTCTAAGTGCAACTTTTTGGCCGAGACACATGTGAGGTGAGGTGAGGCGACGCAACAGTCAGCCCTCATCACCACTAGCTCTTTGATGTCTGTTTGCTGTGTCTGGGCCTATCAAGGCATGCTGCTAGCATTGCTAATAACAAACTTCACACATGGGGACATTGTTTCTAAATCACCTCAAATATTTCTTTGGTATTTTTGTGCAGCAATTTACTACTCTTCATTGCCGATGTATGTGCCAACCCTGATATACCTGCAACAATGGTAATATCCATAATATCAGACGAGATGATTTATCGGTCGCTCACTGCTTTATAGATTCTTTATACTGTGCTTTGAGGTGGTAAACTTCACCCATCTGGTGCTTCAAGCTTGCTAAAACAAGTGCTTTTTTGTACAATTCAACGCAAGTTTGCTTGTTAAGACACTAAATGCTGACACTCGGCTCACTTCAGGCTGTAATAAAATCCTGAAATAGAAAATGTCCAGTGGTGCATGCTTTGGAAACATGTTACATGCTGAAAATACTTGTGAACTTGTGGAAAAAGGCATATTCTCATATCACAAAAACAGGACATGGAAAATACTTAATACTTAATAAATATAAAGCTTTGCTACAACTCCCATTCACTCTGGGAACTCCACTCGTTGAATGCAACACATGAAACAAGGAGATCATGGAGAGGTGAATTCATCCTGTTAATATGTGCTTCATCATGAGAGGTCCTCCTCCTTGTTTGGACCGGGGTCACTAAAGCAGCGTGATAGTTTCTGTTGCTCTTCCTGCTCGTCCGGCACATTGGCTCTCTGTTCGCTGCTCTGATTGGGCCTCTGGGGGGATTCGTTCACCAGGCTGACGTCGTCAGGAGGGTTTGGATCTGTCTGAGCTGTCTGGCCTCTGGAGCTCTCGCTATCATCATAGGTGTAAACCTGGTGTTCTGGTGAAAACAGATACAGAGCAGTGACATATTAGTGATAAACATTGTCTACCAGCAGCAGTTTGGGCTTTAGTGAGGGTTGTTTTTGGGGATGTTTGGTTGCTTGTGCTTCTTACAGCTTTTACCACATTTACTCAAGTACTGTACTTCAGAACAATTTTGAGGTACTTGTACTTTACTGGAGTATTTCCGTTTTATGCTACTTTATACTTCTACTACTAACTAGACAACTGTTTCATCTGAGATTAAGCTGGAGATGACAGTCTCATGCTGCTACACAGTATGACTGTAATGCCACTTTGGCGGCCTCGCACTGTAGACCGCTTTAGCTTTCCATCAGTAGTAATTGTCACTAACATCATTTAGACATTTACCACACTGACAGTTATTATTAACATATCTTATGTGACTCAGATCTCTGTGAAAAAGCCTCGGTTAACCCGCTACACAACAACTCTCCAGCATTTCCTGTTTCTCTCCTGATGTGACAGCACGTTTCTGTCTCCCAAAAGGGGGATCGACTTGGTGCTGTAGCGATGCAAGTCTGGTCTACAGTTACCCTGTGCAGCCCTACATTTTATAATTGTAATACAGGGAAAGCATTTTTGTAATGTTAAACATGTTTTGGAAAATTACTCTTTGTTGTGGCTATTGTTTAAAATAAGTTCATAAAAATCTCAAAACACTCTGTTAATGCCTAACCATTTCCAGGACCTAAAAACAGTTTTTGTAATTTCATATCGTGGGAACCCAGCCATGACTATGACTTCTTTTCTTTTTGATTCCTTCCTGTTCACACACAACATCCTGTTTTTACCCAGGAGACATGTCCAATTAAAGAAAAAAAAATGCTCTTTAAATATTGCTTCACTGTGACTCTACAGAAATGTAAAAGTCCCATTTCCTCATGTTCACCTTTTATCATACCATAAGATAAACTCTGACCTGGTTCAAAGCAGACTTTTTTCACTGGCGGTGTTTCCTGGCGGTTTGCAGGAACTGTGAGGTAGTGACTCATCTGTGAATGAGACAAAAACATTTGTTAAGACTGACTTCATTTCAAAGCTTAATACCAACCAATAATCAGAATCTTGAAATGTGAGATATCAATGTGTTATTTAGACTTAATTGTCATTTAGCTTCACTTAATTTACTCATACTGAATCATAGAACAAACAAAACATTTGGGTGTCATTCAGTTAATCAAAACCATTTAACCACAGAGTGAATGGGATTAACAAAGAGTCATCTTGCAATGACGGCTCATTAAAAGCAACCAGGAAGAAGATTCATAGAATGAACAAGTCTCAGCACAGAGAACTACATCTCTAAATAAGGTTACATAGCAGATTTTAGAAATCTTGTATTCCCACACCTCTAACATTCACAGACAGAATGACAGCGGCTGTTAGACTCACCCTCCTCTCCATCTCCACTCGCTGCTTCCTGAACCGAACTTCACTCACATTGTCCTCAAACGGGTCGATCATCAGGTCGTGACGGCTGTACGAACGCAGCTGAGGAGGAAAAACATCAATCGATCGTCAGAAACACATTTATTTACTTTTTCATTTATTATTATTATCATCCACTGACATCATTTCCTACCCTCTGTCTGGTCTTCTGCAGGTTGGCTCGCAGGATCTTTCTGATCTCTTGCTCACGACTTTTTGAGATGGTCGGCATTGCCCGTCGTCTGGCTGGACCTCTTGGTTGCATGTTCCTGTGAAGACACACATCACTTATCAGTACTACTTAAAACAATTAAATTTCAATTCAATTCAATTTTATTTATAAAGCCCAATATCACAAATCACAATTTGCCTCAGAGGGCTTTACAGCATACGACATCCCTCTGTCCTTAGGACCCTCGCAGCGGATAAGGAAAAACTCCCCAAAAAATCCTTTAACAGGGGGGAAAAATTGATAGAAACCTCAGGAAGAGCAACTGAGGAGGGATCCCTCTTCCAGGACGGACAGACATGCAATAGATGTCGTACAGAACAGATCAACATAATAAATTTACAGCAATCCGTATGACAAAATGAGACATAAAGAGAGACAGAGCCAGAGAGAGATGCAGGGCAGACAGTAATGACAATAGCTACAATAACATTAATTAATAATTATTCATTCATTCATTGTTAATAAACAACAAACTTCTATAACAAATGTCCTGGTTAATCAGGTCTGTCAACACTTTTCATTAGGGCCAATTCTTTGGTGGAAAGTTACCAACATGACACTTCTAGTACTCGATCTCAGGACTGTGTGACAAACATCACTGGCCATCTTATGACTGATACTTACTGCATGGAGACGGACGATATAAGTGAGGGCAGCTTGGCAGTGCTCCCGCTCTCCACCAGCATCATGGCCTGTTTCATCTCCATCTTGTTGTAGAAGGAGATGAGCTGAGGCTCGGTGGAGCGCTCGCCTGCAATCAGCCACTTCTTCACATAGGCTTTATTAAAGCGGTTCAGCCTGATCACAACAAAGAAAGTATCATGTACAACTATTATTAATTTATTTGCACAATATATAATATTATTAGGTATCCTCATAACCTGATTCATCATATAAAGCTTGCAAATGGACACGAGTAGCATCCCTGGGGGTTTAAAACCAAAATCTTGAAGCCATTGAAAGGCGGTTTCTTTGTAACTTTCTTCATAAGAACATTTCTGTCCTTACACCTTCATTAGGTAAAATTCAGCAGGTAAACCTTGTTAACTGATGAGGGTCTGAGGACCAAATATTGTGCATTCAAATAAAGTTTATTGCAAGTACTACAACAGTGTGCAGGATTCTTTTTTCTTAACCTATGACAATTTCCCCCCGACACACCTAAACAGAAGTTATTGAAGGTGTGCATAAGCCTCCACATCCTAATGTTTAGCTCATAAAAGACAGTACCGGGAAGGAGTCAGAGGAAATGTTAGGACAAATCTTACTTGTCTTTCCAGTGATGATGCCCATAATGACCACAGATGTCTTCAATCCCTGTGAGGAGATGATCCAGAAACTGAAGACACAATGAGTTTTTATATACTGTTATTTCCACATCTTCATATCTTAAGAGGTAAGTTTGGTATTTTCAACCTGAACCTTGTTTTCCCATGTATTTGTGTCTAAGTGACTAATGGGAAAAGCATTTTCTAAAATTCAGTATTGAGAGAGAGAGAGCTGTAGCTGGTAGCGCTGAAACAGCTGCAATGTAACCATTCGGGGCATGTTTGCACCATTAATTTACGTCCACTAAAAGTACTTGTTTTTGCCACTGACAGGCTCAGATTGTTACTTTAAGTGTCCAACAACATTATGAGAAGGATCCCTTCAGAGATAGACCACTTTGTTTAAGAGTAAGATCCTTTTGTTTGACCAGAGACAGCCGCAAAATCACTATTGCCAAATCCAACAGCCTACATTCAAATAAACAGTAATTTTAGCCTGCATAGATTCATCATATTTTCAGATCTAACTGGATGAATTACGAGTCTATCTTGCTCAAGGATGCTTTGACATGCAGACTGGAGGAGCCAGGGATCGAACCGCTGATCTTTCTATTTATGAACAACGCGCTCTACCTCTGAGCCACAGCAGCCCAAAAAATTTCAAAAATTGTTGTTCTCACTAGTCACTTAGACACAAAACAAAAAGAAAATAGGGTCCAGGTTAAAAAATACTTAAGTTACCCTTTAATGATGACAGTTTGATCTTTTAAGTCTTGTGCTGTTTCTCTGTTATTTTTATTGTATTTCATAACAACTTAAGTAAAATTGTGAAATAAATAATCATTAATCTCACCTGTGTGTGAATCTCCTCATTAATTGATCCTTTGCTCTCTTTCTTCCTCTTCACAGCCAGAAGCTCCACCAGAGGCCTGATTGTCATCCCCTGAACACAGAAACAGGACGTGAGGTCATGTGGATACTGACAACACAATAACAAACAAGTTTATTGACAAATAACTTTGTTTTTATAAGCAAAGCTTAAAAAAGAAGTTTGCAATTCTAGTTAGTCGCCAACAAGATGTCAGTAAAGGATGCTGGTTATTTATAGAGAGGACCAAACCTGAATTATTATTAGTATTTTCTTTTAAATAATGTTTTTTTTGACTAAATAACCTAAAATAAAACACAGAAATGTAAATGCTGAACAAACCTGCACAAAGACAGTGAAAAAGATGACTGTGATGATGGCGGTGAGGAACATGTGCTTCATCTCACTATTGGTCAGCAGGAAGCCCAGTGAGAAGGCGATGGCCCCTCGTAGGCCACCATAGGCCACAATGAACTGGTCTTTTTTGGTCAGCTTCACAATACGGAATTTATTGATGATGAATGTGAGGCCAATGACTCCTGAAAAACACACAGAAAACAACACAATACAGTTTATACACAAGAGATAGAAGAAAAGGAAAGGAAGGAAGCATTATTACAGTAATACACTTCATTTAGAAAAATGCAGGAATTTATTTTAAAAAAACAACAACAAAAACACATGATGTTAGTTATCCAGACAGAAGCCACTATCTGACCACATTCTGTTTACTGACCCAGCACTCTGGACACCAGACAGAGGACCACGGTGACAATGACAAAGGTCCAGTTCCAGGCATGAGGACCGGCCACCGTGGAAACACCGAGGAAGATAAAGATGAGCGTCTCGCTCACGCTGCTCCACATCTTTAGGAAATATTTAATGGTGGTGTACGACTTGTGGGAGATGTTGGCCTCCACGTATGGACGCATCATCACGCCACATGCTATCAACCTGTTGGGGAAAGGAAGGAAAGAAGGAGAGAATTACATGAGCAACTCTGAGTGATGTTTGACAGTTTCAAAAATGTTTAAAGATGTAAGAAACAGTATTTCTACACAAAGGACAACTGTTCAAAACCAAATCATAACGTGTGGCTGAAATACAGAGGTCTGACACATTCCCTACTGACTGACGCTGTAAATGATTTTTTAGCTTTGGCTATCTTTCCAGAGAGATCACTTCTCCATCTACAGAAGCTGATAAAGCAAAATATTAATATAAAGACATATGACATGTTATGAAATGCACTGCATTCCTTTTTTATTACTGAGGGTTAGACAAGAAGATCTACTGCTCATGTTTTTACACTAAATATGAAGCTAGCAGTTAGCTTAGATTAGCATAAAGACTGGAAACAGGGAGAAACAGCTGGCCTGGCTCTGTCCAAAGGTTACAAAATCCACCTGCGGGCACCACTAAAGCTAACGAATGAACATGGTATGTATTTTTTATCCATACAAAAACTGAAATTAAAAAACCAAAGTCATGGAACGTGAGGGTTGCGTGTCAGACTACTTCTTAATGTTTTGTCGACACAGCAAGGTTTCCAGACCAAATACAGATATGCTGAGTGATATAAAGAACATTAAATTTAACACTTGAATAGCTTAGTATCAATTTTCTCATCTCACTCAGTGAATAAGTATACTTCCCAAAATGTCAAACTATTCCTTTTTTTACCCTCTAACATCGAGGCCTTAACCAGGGTTGAACCAGTGCTGATTTTGTGTTTGAGAGGGTTAACCTGCGTTGAGCGGCTCAGTTTTAAGACCCAGGCCAAGAGGTGGGTCTGACAAGGGTCAATTTCAATGTCCATGACACATCACCAGGGTTGCTAACAACCGGGTCGGGAACAATTATGTCAGTGGTTGCAAATGGGGCGCACAGTTGTGATGCAATCATTACAGGTCGCTGCAAACAAATGGTGAGATGGCAGCAGGAATTTTTTCAGATACAGCTATGTTTTGAACATGACGATGTGGCAAAACTTCGAGGTGTACGAGCTCCTGACCTTCCATGGTGAGGAGGAAATTAAGCGACAGGTGACTGGGATGATGAGGGACAACATAGTGTATCAAAACATAACAAGAAGGCTGAATGAGAAAGGCAAATGCTCTACACAGAAACATGTCACAAACAAATTGACAGCACTGAAAAGGCAGTAAAACTGACGTAATCATAATATTACATGCCAAACCAGTTAAGCTAACTGTGATGTGCCAATAAACTGCACAATGAGGAATTCAAGTACAAACACTTGTTGTGAATATGTCAAACCTGCCGCCAATTTTCAGCACGTGAGGTAATTGGTGTGAAACAGGTATCAGAGAAAAACAAGGACTGACTTGTTTATACATTTTCCACTGAAGACAAACAACAAACCCATGAAGTCTGGATCACTTACGACATGATGCCCGACAGGTGGAAGACCTCTGCGGAGAGGTAAGCCATGTAGCTGTAGAGGAAAACAAACAGTGGCTCGATGACTCGGGTGTGCGAGGTGAAGCGGGAGGTAAAGGCACCCAGAAGGCCGTAGAAGGCTCCCACCATCACGCCTCCCAGTGAAACCACAAAGAAACAGACAACACCGAGGACGGCGTCGGTCACGGTCACAGTTCCAGCGTGAGAGAACTCCTCGAAAAGGTGATACAGAACCTGCACAGACAGAAAAACATTTACTGAGAGTTTATTGTGTTTTACGAAAAATCAACTGTCATAATGGCTTTCAACCCTGCATGTGTTATCTCAGTGAGAAAAGTCATTCCTACCTTCTTTTATTACTTAGATCGTTACCTCCTCACTTTCTCCTTTTATCCCTTCCTTCTTCACTTCCTCCCTTCTTTCATATCTTTCCTCTTTTCTTATTTCCCCTCTTCTTTCCACCCTTCCTCACTTCTTTCTTTCCTTGCCCACTCCCATCCTTCTTTTATCCCTTCCTCACTTGTTTTTCATTCTTTCCGTCTTTACTTCCCCCCTTTTCATAATGTTCTGCTTTACTTATTTTCTCACCTTTACCTTTACACCTTTAATTTCTACCTTCCTCCCTCACTTCTCTCTTTCCTTCTTCAGTTCCTCCCTTCTTTTATATTTCCTGCTTTCCTTATTTCCCCACTTCCTTCTTTCTTTCCCTCCATGCACACTTCTTTGTTCTTCTTTAAGTCCTCTCTTCTTCACACCCTCCCTTCTTTCCCTCCTTCCTCACTTCTTTCTTTCCTTCTTGACTTCCTTCTTTTAGTCCTTCCTTCCTACTTCCTCCATTCTTTCATATCTTTCTGTTTCCCCTTATTCCTTCCCTTTACTTCCTTCTTCACTTCCTCCCTTCCTTCCTCCCATCTTTACTTTCTTCCTTTTCCTTTGCTTCTTCCCTCCTTTTCCTTCTTTCTTTCTTTTCAATTATTTTGATTGGCGTTGGCCTGCTTGTGGGTGGCATCATCAAAGCCATCGGAGAGGAAGCCCCCGTTCTTGACACTAAGCTCTTCTTCCTCTACTTGCTGCCTCCCATCATCCTCGATGCTGGCTACTTCCTGCCCATGCGGCCCTTCACAGAGAACATGGGCACCATCCTGGTGTTCGCAGTGGTGGGGACTCTGTGGAACGCCTTCTTCATTGGCGGCATGATATACGGCGTATGTCGGATTGAGGGAAACCAGCTGGCCAGCGTGGACCTGCTGTCCTGCCTGCTGTTTGGCTCCATCGTCTCAGCTGTAGACCCTGTGGCCGTCCTGGCTGTGTTCGAGGAGATCCACATCAACGAGCTGCTGCACATCCTCGTGTTCGGGGAATCGCTGCTTAACGACGCCGTCACTGTGGTGAGTAAAGAGGTGGCTGTACTTTCTCTGAGTATTTCCACCTTATGCCACTTTTTCACTTCCACTTCATACCATTTCAGAGACAAACATTGTACTTTTTTACTCCCCTGCACTCATCTGACAGCTGGAGGTGCTGGTTATGTTTTAAATTGAGAGTCTACATTACAAACTCATTTTATAAAATACAAAAAACAGTTTGTATTCAGTGTCTAATCAGATCAGTGATTAAATTATGGCATCAGCCCCTTGAACAGGCAATCACTGTTAATATAGAACAAACTGTAATCAGTTTTATATTAATTCACGTCTGTGCTTTCTCTTCCAGAGATTAAATGCCTCTGCCAGTAAGACTGTCTGAAGCAAGATGTTGCTGTGAAAATACGTCCATATAAATATATGATTTTCAAATACAGAAAATGTTTAAGTGAATTATTTATCCATATTTATGTGTGACTCTGAAACACTGTAGGAAAGGAATATAGAAAGGTAGGTGGCCTTTACTAGATGAAATATACAGGCTGTAATAATATCATGAACGTTATTTGAAATAAAATAACATGATGATGGGAGGCAGCAAGTAGAGGAAGAAGAGCTTAGTGTCAAGAACGGGGGCTTCCTCTCCGATAGTAGAGGAAGAAGAGCTTAGTGTCAAGAACGGGGGCTTCCTCTCCGATGGCTTTGATGATGCCACCCACAAGCAGGCCAACGCCAATCTGGCTTTGATGATGCCACCCACAAGCAGGCCAACGCCAATCAGCAGACAGCTCTCTGGGACAACGTGTGACACTCTGGGAATAATGTGAAAACCTGCACAGAGAGAGAAAGATGTAATCGTTTTGCTCATTAAAGGCTAACACCAACTTAATTAAGAATTCCAATATGCTATTTAAATTGCCTGAGAGTTCAGTCAATAATTGTGAGCATAATCTACCTTCTCTTAGAAACCAGAGCAATAAGTGTCAAACTTGTGATGTCATCAAGTATAAAGTCTGGAGCTGCTTATACCCAAATGAGCTTTATCCTGCTGTAGTGTTCTCAGCTGTCAATCAATCAATCAATTTTATTTATAAAGCACATTATCACAAATCACAATTTGCCTCACAGGGCTTTACAGCATATGACATCCATCTGTCCTGTGGACGCTCACAGCGGATTAGGAAAAACTCCCCCCAAAAAACCCTTTAACAGGGGGAAAAAACGGTAGAAACCTCAGAAAGAGCAACTGAGGAGGGATCCCTCTTCCAGGACGGACAGACGTGCAATAGATGTCGTACAGAACAGATCAACATAATAAATTAACAGTAATCCGTATGACACAATGAGACAAAAAGAGAGAGAGAGCGAGAGAGAGAGAGAGAGAGAGAGAGACA